>NC_092256.1:9631888-9876888 GCF_036320965.1 Panulirus ornatus | reverse complement strand
AATGTATTTTCTTAGCTTAGCTGACTTATCCATTTGTTTGTTGAATCCTTTGATGTTATCAGACTTTACACATGTTGCCACAATTTGCCAGGAGGCTTAATGACATCTGCTGACTTTCTTTACCTTCAGTTACCTATAAAAATCTCAGCCAATGAACAACTATAATCATGCTGTTCCTTAAATGGACAAGTTTTATCAATTATAAAATCTAGAAACATCATTTCCATATCCTGAGTAAGAGAACAAATGCATGAACAATATGCACCAGTCATTTCTGACTATAAGGTTTTGAGGATAGTGTGTATGTAATGACATCTACAAAACACCTTTAGGGCATTCCCTGGCCATTAGGAAACATCATTAGGTCATTCCCCTTCTCATTACAAAACATTCTTAGGGCATTCCCTGGACATCAGGAAACATTATTGTATTATTTCCCTAGTCAACAGTAGGAAAATATCCTTATATCATCTACCAGGTCATAAGTTACAAAGCATATGTTACTCCTCTGGTCATGAGTTAGAAAACAATCTTATGTTATACCCCTGGTCATCTGTTAAATAAGTTATTTCCCTAGTGTGGCATCAAGAGCCAAAATATGTTACAATTTCATCACCTGCAGAGATTTTCAGGCTACATTAGCAATTTTGGCCCAAGTTGTAGCCCATGCTGTTGGGTCATAATGCTACACCACTTCAGACTTATTACAGCAACAACTCAGGAAATGGCTTTTCAAAAATGACAGACGGGATGGTAATATAAATGGATGCTTGTAACAGTTTAACTTTGGTAGAATTTTTTTCTCATACTCAGCACCTATATTTCTCACTTCTGGGCTCTGAAATGAGCATCAGAGAGCACACCCACATGAAGAAGGTGTGAACATCGAGAAAAACTTGCAGTCTACGGATGAAGCTCGTCTTTTTCTGAAGGTGACATATCCGGAGACACATAATGGAGGACAACCAGATGGATTCGGAGGTATCATCTAATAAAAGCATGTATGGAATGCCACGATCTTGTTTTGCTTATCCAATGAGAGAATCTTTGGACAGGCCAATTAAGAAGCAACCTACCATACGCATGTATACATCCGGGGTTTCAGTAGTCAGCCCTGCTTGTCAAAGTTCCAATAATTTTTTATTCATAATATAATATGTTTCTCACTGACAAAGACTTAAATCTAAAGAGCCTGAATAGACAAACACTCTCCTATGTAATCTTCTATGAGGCAACTAAAGTAATTAATTCAGGATAAAATGATGATGTTCAAAAGAAATTTTCCTTGAGGGCATCAAATAGTTATATATCTAAAGTAAACTATCACCTTTAGCAAAAGCACTCATTATTTTGATTAATCTTAACCCATAAAAGGTGATCTTCCAACATCACCAGATTTTTATTTATGCATATTGCATAAGTTTTATTAGCTTTTGTTCTTGACCCCCAATTTTATTAAAGAACAGTTTCATAAAAAGACAATGCAGAACCAGACTCTCTTAAAAACCAAAAAATTGTGAAGGGCCTATAATCTTTGTGAGCTGGCATCTTGGCTGACATAAGAAAGCTAGGAGCTTCCTTCTAAATATCTATTCTATCAACCTATTCCAAACAAGACTAGAAACAATATCAAATCCCTCAGACAAAGGCAGCTTCTGGTATACACATTTATACACATTAAAATGGTTTGGACATCTGGAGAGAATGAGTGACGAGAGACTGACAAAGATGACATAAGTGTCATGAGGGGAGGGGACAAAATGGGGCGACTGATTTAGTGAAGGAAGGATTGAGTGAAGGTTTTGAGTGCTAAGGGCCTGAAAATGCAGGAGGGTGAAAGGAATGCACAGGATAAAGTGAATTGGAACAATATAGTATACAGGAAGCAATGTGGTCTTAATGGACTGAACCAGGGCACATATATCAGTTTGGGGAAACTACTGAAATGCCTGTGGTTTCAGATGATGCGAGTTAATGAAGCATTTCTTCATATATTCCATGGCACATGCCCTGGTTCAATCCATTGACAGCACATCGACCCCGGTATACCACATTGTTCCAATTCACTCTATTCCTCGCACGCCTTTCACCCTCCTGCATGTTCAGGCCCCAATCACCCAAAATCTTTTTTCACTCCATCTTTCCACCTCCAATTTGGTCTCCCGCTTCTCCTCCTTCCCTCCACCTCTGACACATATATCCTTTTCGTCATTCTTTCCTCACTCATTCTCTCCATGTGACCAAACCATTTCAATACACCCTCTTCTGCTCTCTAAACTACACTCTTTTTATTACCACACATCTCTCTTACCCTTTCATTACTTACTCGGTCAAACCACCTCACACCACATACTGTCCTCAAACATCTCATTTCCAACATATCCACCCTCCTCTGCAAAACCCTATCCATAGCCCACACCTCACAACCATATAACTTTGTTGGAACCACTATTCCTTCAAACATACCCATTTTTGCTTTCCAAGATAATGTTCTTGCCTTCCATACATTCTTCAATGCTCCCAGAACTTTCGCCCCCTCCCCCACCCTGTGACTCACTTCCGCTTCCATGGTTCCATCTGCAGTCAAATCCATTCCCAGCTATCTAAAACATTTCACTTCCTTCAGTTCTTCTCCATTCAAACTTACCTCCCAAATGACTTGTCCCTCAGCCCTATTGTACCTAATAACCTTGCTTTTATTCACACTTACTCTCAGCTTTCTTTTTTCACACACTTTACCAAACTCAGTCACCAACCTCTGCAGTTTCTCACCCAAATCAGTCACTAGAGGGAACGAGAAGTGGGAGACCAAATTAGAGGTGGAAGGATGGGGTGAAGAAGATTTTGAGCGATCAGGGCCTGAACATGAAGGAGGGTGAAAGGTGTGCAAGGAATATAGTGAACTGGAACGACGTGGTATACCGGGGTCGACGTGCTGCCAATGGATTGAACCAAGGCATGTGAAGCATCTGGGGTAAACCATGGAAAGTTTTGTGGGGCCTGGATGTGGAAAGGGAGCTGTGGTTTCAGTGCATTATACATGACAACTAGAGACTGAGTGTGAACGAATGTGGCCTTTGTTGTCTTTTCCTAGCACTAACTCATACATGTGTGCGGGGGGGAGGGGGGTGTCATTGCATGTGTGGCAGGGTGGCGACGGGAATGAATAAAAGCAGCAAGTATGAAATATGTACATGTTTACATAAGTATATGTATACACTGAAATGTAAAGGTATGTTTATGTGTGTGTGTGTGTGTGTGTGTGTATGTATATACATGTATATACATGTGTATGTGGGTGGGTTAGGCCCTTCTTTCGTCTGTTTCCTTGCACTACCTCGCTCACGCAGGAGGCAGCAACAAAGTATAATAAATAAAACATATAATATATAATTTTTCATATACACATTCACCATTTCCTGCATTACCGAGGTAGCGTCAAGAACAGAGGACTGAGCCTTAGAGGGAACATCCCATGGCCCCCTTCTCTGTTCTTTCTTTTGGAAAATTAAAATCAAGAGGGGGGGATTACCAGCCTCCAACTTCCTCCCCTTTTAGTAGCCTTCTGCAACACGCAGGGAATATGTGGGAAGTATTCTTTCTTCCCTATCCTAATTTTTTTTTTTTTTGCAAAGCTTTGAATTCTGGAGACAGCACTAACAACATGAATGGAAGATTTAGATGGACAATGAAGCAGTTCAGTACTTCAGCGATGAGTAACTTCAGGACAATTAACCAAAAATGACAATGACATCATAAAACAAATTCTAAATGATAATATTCCCAGCAGCTTTTCCTACTTATCAGATCCTCCTTTATCTGCCATTAGGAAAAACACACCCAAAGTATAAGGTACAAGGTAGGTATATGGTGATAGCTTAAGATAGGTTAAGATGATATGCAGTGTAGGAACATGCATTTCATAAGTACCTTTCTATCTGTACAACAAGGGATATTGGTGTGGTGGTGTGGCTTTGCACAACAGGAGCTGGAGGCAAGTTGGAGCGGTAGCCTGGTGGGGTGATGACGTTATGGCAGCCATCCTCATCGCTACCATCCGAGCAGTGGTTCCTCAAGTCACAACGCTGAGACTCGTTCACACATGACCCGTCGCTGCAGGTGAACTTGCCATCCAAACAACGTGTCAGGGAGAGGGAGCGCAACTCACCCTCTCGAGCTGAGCATATTTTTTTCTCCACCTGAGGAGAAGTCAATATTGTAAATTTTCGCGATCAATAATTACCGGTACCTCAAGTGTTCACAGCTCCAGATATTTTACAGTGGGAATTTTAGCTGGGAGACATTACCACAACGGTCCATTGGTTGATGCCGTCTGGATACTTGGTTTTACTGAGTGCCTCCAGTGTTGCCAGAGTAGTGTTGGACCACAGATCCAGCAGTATCCAATAGGAACCTCTGTACTCCACCTGATACTTGTAGAGACCACGCCAGTAAGGACGCCCTCCCTTGTAACCCCTCAGGCTGAACACTGTGTCATCTGGATTCGGCTCACACAGGCCACGAAGTATGTATACCTGGACAGCTTTGAAGGTGCATGAGGCACAAAACTGATTTGCCACACTGCAGCTCCAGTCTGACCAACCATTACGGGTGTAGTCCAGCAAAAGGCAGTTCTCGTTCACTTCTCCATCAGGTTGACGTGTTGAGAAAGGTTTGTACGTCAGGATGCTGTTTGTGGCAATATTTCGCCAGATTCCTTCTTCATCCTCATCAGTAGCACCCAACCAGAGTCCCACCCGGCTTCCACAGTTTGAGGCAAACTCCCCTAATATTGCCAACAACATCTCATTTTGTAAGGCATTTTGGGGCACTGGTATCGAACCACCGACAATGCGACAAAGTTCAATGGTAACTGGTATGGTCCGGACTTCAGGGAATATTAGTGTGGGCAGTGAAAGAGGACGACACAGATCAGAAATGGGCAGTTCTTCCCACTTTGCCGACCCTTCCAGTTCCCAAGGCGCCGACTCCCAGTCCAGTACGTCTCCCTCAGTATCAAGATTACATGAAGCCAGCTTCTGAATGTCAGTGTTGGAGAGGGGCTTCTTCCAGAGCTGAACCAACGTCACCTTCCCTCCAAAGCTTTGATACCAGTCGAAGCCACCACCAGGAATGTCATCTTGCTCCTGACCTGCAGAGTGTGGACGACAACAGAACATTTTAGCATACTTTAACAATATATTGAAGCCCTTAAATTCATCTTTTTCTCTATTAAGATGACATATGCATTATCTAATTCTTATAAATGCAAATCTAATTAAAGATTTTCCCATTTTGTTGCTATGTGAGCTACATTTCTGGAGGTGTAATATTTGACAGTGGCAACACCTGTGACTGTGCTCACACAATATATGATACTAAGGCTACTGATTCATAGTTTACTTTGGATGCATTGTCTACACTCATATAAAAATCTACGTACCAATTACCATAGTGCCATTGAGGAAGAGAGGTCGTGGTGCTGTGAAGTGCTCCTCCACCAGCGACTCCCCCCTGACAAAAAGGCGACGGACTGAACGGGAATGGTCGTACCAGAGGCACATGTGGATCCACTCCTCCTGTTGCACCTTAACATGAGCAGAGAAGAAAGACGAGTAGAATGCAAATCCCACCTGTTTTGGGCTGATGTCTGGGGAGAGAGAGAGAGAGAAAAAAAGTGAATTTTTCATGTCTAATATCATGTTTGATGGTTCAACACGTCCATAAGTCTGGTTAATAGTACTGTTATATCTATTTAGTTAAGTGGGAATAATTATGGGATAATAAGGTCATCTGTAGTAAACTACCTACTAAGCCATTATCATCCAATCTCAAAGCAGCAGGATATATACTAGATGAGTCTATATGTCAAGTGGAGAGGGTGATGGATTACAAGAGGCCTTGGTACATAATCAGGATGGAACTCTTCATCACTGTGCCCCACAGTAATAAATTTAATGACAATAACAGAAATTCAATGAAAAATTCAGCATATTCTTTTCTCTCTTCCCCTTGATGATTTTTAGAAAAAAAATCCTAAATTACCAGGAAACTTTAGAGCTGCAATCATCCTGAAAATGAAAAGGGGTCACACTAACTGCTAGCTCTTGATAGAAAGAAACCTGAATGAGTCTTGGAGTTATGGAACCAATAGGAGAATGTTGCTAAAGAACCTAAAGATGGAACACAGTCCAGGGATGAGACCCACCCTAAGGATGTGGACCCAACCCAGGAATGGTGACCCAACCTAGGAAGGGAACCCAACACAGGAATGGCAACCCAAAATAAGGTTGAAACACAACCTAGGAATGGACCTGACATAGAGACTGGACTCAACCTAAGAAAGGGAACCAATCTTTGAACTGGACACAACTATGGGGTAATACCCAACCTAAGGATGGGATCCAACCTAGGATAAGACCCAACCTAGAGATGGGAACCATCCTAGGGATGGGATCCAACCTAAAGATGGGGACCAATCTAGGGATGGGATCCAACCTAGGAACTGGACTTGACATAGGGATCAAAACCAACCTAGGAACTGGACACTAACAATGGATTTTACCCATTCTAGGAATGATCCCCCAGCCTAGAAATGGAGACCTGACCTATATGATGGGACCTGTTAAACACAGGAATGGGACCTAACCAAAGTGACGTGTGAGTCTTTGATGTAAAGCTTAGACAATGTTTGGTGAGCGGGAAAGGAATTTTGGTGACCAGATGGCATGAGCCAGACAATGTCACCATGCCAGACGTGTCACCAGGTCTTCAATTCTCTACATAAAACCATGATGGTGACACCGTACCTGAGTGTGTGCGTGTGTGTGTGTATATATATATATATATATATATATATATATATATATATATATATATATATATATACATTCTTGATGCTCATGTGGACTGTTATGTAGAGCGTTCCATCCCATGAAGCGAAAGTGGTCCCTCTTCTGAAAGTGAACCACAATGTCTTTTATAACTCAAAACATTTCACGTGTTTTTACCGACGTTATAGAATATTCAGCGACCGACCCTTGGCTGGTGTAATGACTGTGGTTATATGGGGTGTCCATCAGGATAGTCATTAGTCACTCACAACTGCAATAAAAGGCAAAGGAGCGAGCAAATGCGTCATCATCACACGTCTCATTTTTTGACACATGACGCTGATATATCGCATGTTCGTATCTGTCATTCGAGGGAATTTGTTACAACGCTTTCATGAACCACGTAAACAGAGTACAAGAGAGATTTATGTTATATTGAAAATATTCAACACCTAAAGCCCTTACATCAATCTCTTATGCTATTAGTGCTCCGGTCCAACATATGTTTGCATCAAAATTCCCATCATTCATTCCAGTAGAATGGTCAAGTGGCTACGTGAGATCCAGATTATTCAAAGGGTAGTTACCGACACTATCTAGTAGCGCCATGCGATATTCCTTAAAATAAGGCTGGGTGGGAGGGACATCGTCATTCGCGACATCCAGCAGCGGACCAAACAATATATTTCGAGGGTACATTGCTATACCTTATTCTCTGGTAACTTACCAAATACTGAAATAAGGAAGAAGACAGTGTCATCACAGTTACGTTTATTCGGCACTTGAATTGAAGGCCATTTTGGATTCAACTCCTTGTCCCTCAGAGCCAACAGACAGACAACCTCATGTTAGATACAGGTGATCCAGAAGAATGAAAGATATATTCCTGATGCATGGGACACCTTCCATAAACCGTCTCTTAACGTCAGTTCTTCATTCAGAGTATGAGGTTGTTGTCTCATTATGCATACCACACTTGTTCCTTCCGCTTGTGGCTTTCCCACACCATTGGATGAGCCACTGACGAGGGCAGTATGTTACCATAAATGGAAGTTTTAATATCACTTGGAATCAGAGTCGTTATTAACTAGGATTTTTTTTTCTAAATTCTTTGATTATAATGTTATTGTCTCGATAACAGTAGCTTCTCTCGAGGAAATGGGAAGAAAAGGCCACTTGCCTTCTCCCGGTCGGCGAGACGGGGCAGTAGTCTAAGGCCACTTACCTTCCCCTGGTCGGTGAGATGGGGCAGCAGTCTGAGGCCACTTACCTTCCCCTGGTCAGTGAGATGGGGCAGTAGTCTGAGGCCACTTACCTTCCCCTGGTCGGTGAGATGGGGCAGCAGTCTGAGGCCACTTACCTTCTCCCGGTCGACGAGAAGGGAAAGAGAAGACTGAGGCCACTTACCGGCGTAAAGCTCGTTGACATACTCGCTACTGATGGCGTAGCTGACGGCGGAGGGCTTGGGCCTGAAGTAGGTGGTGAGCGTCCAGAGGCAGAGGGTGAAGGAGTAGGTGTAGGCCACGCCCTCCCAGCCGCTCCAGCCCTCCGGAACCCCGCTGTTCTCTGCAACACAAGGAACACCGGGTGGAACACGACCCTAAACGTGAACAAAATGTTCTGATATATGAACACGAAACGGGACGAAAAGCTACAGCTGCATGGACTGAATGATTGGAATACTTACGAATGAACTGAAATACAATGGCGAATCTAAAGTAACCTGAAGGAACTGTGAGGCAACACATTCCACAGATATTACAACTAGTGGATAATGTATTGCAGTCAGTTGCTCCCGGATGAGAAAAATCTTAAATCACACTTTGGACATTACGAGGGAAAATACAATCTATTGGTGTGGAGGGTAGTTTTCTTCTACGTAACTGAGAATCTTAAATATATTTCTCTTTCGTTAAGGAAATCCATCTGATCCCTTACTGAATGGGTATATGAAGTCAACGCTGCGCTACAATCAGTAGCAAGGACAACATGTACCCATTTAAAGCGAGTTTTTGATATTATTCATCACATGAGATCAGTCATCTGTTTCTTCTCGTGTCACGGCTCAGTTATATTTGTTACTTCTCGTAAGCTGGGTTAGTGAGTGTTGTTACATATCGTTCACTGTCTAGCCTAGTCACTGTTGGCACATCTTGTACTCTGACATAGTCACTGTCGTCACCTCTCGTCCTCTGTCTGGCCTAGTCACTGTCGTCACCTCTAGTTCTCTGTCTGGCCTAGTCACTGTCGTCACCTCTAGTTCTCTGTCTGGCCTAGTCACTGTCGTCACCTCTCGTCCTCTGTCTGGCCTAGTCACTGTCGTCACCTCTCGTCCTCTGTCTGGCCTAGTCACTGCTGTCACCTCTAGGTCTCTGTCTGGCCTAGTCACTGTCGTAACCTCTCGTCCTCTGTCTGGCCTAGTCACTGCTGTCACCTCTAGGTCTCTGTCTGGCCTAGTCACTGTCGTAACCTCTCGTCCTCTGTCTGGCCTAGTCACTGTCGTCACCTCTAGTTCTCTGTCTGGCCTAGTCACTGTCGTCACCTCTCGTCCTCTGTCTGGCCTAGTCACTGTCGTCACCTCTAGTTCTCTGTCTGGCCTAGTCACTGTCGTCACCTCTCGTCCTCTGTCTGGCCTAGTCACTGTCGTCACCTCTCGTCCTCTGTCTGTCCTTGTCAGTGTTGCCACCTCTCGTGTGTGGTGTTGTGGATCAGGTGGGCTGGTGTCCAGCTTACCTGTGTCCCTGGAGACATCTTGGTCAGCCAGGCGGAGGATGCCAGCGTCCTTGTTGGGCACACCATCCGTCTGCATCACCAGCACCCGCACACCCAGAGCTGCGGGAGGAGAGTGTACGGTCAGGGGTGTGGTCCAGGGTTTGGGCAGGGTGATGGGTTTGGTCTAATGCTGGGGCAGGGTGAGGGGTGTGGTCCAGCGCTGGGGCAGGGTGAGGGGTGTGGTCCACCGCTGGGGCAGGGTGAAGAGAGTGGTCCAGTGCTGGGGCAGAGTGAGGGATGTGGTTCAGTGCTGGGGCAGGGTGAGGGGCGTTGTCCAGGATTCGAGCAGGGTGAGGAGTGTGGTCCTGTGCTGGAGAAGGATGAGGGATGTGGTCCAGTGCTGGGGCAGGGTGAGGGGTGTGGTCCAGTGCTGGGGCAGGGTAAGGAGTGTGGTCCAATGCTGGGGCAGGGTGAGGGGTGTGCTCCAATGCTGGGGGCAAGGTGAGGGGTGTGATCCAGTGCTGGGGCAGGGTGAGGTGTATGGTGCAGGGTTGGAGCAGGGTGAGGGGTGTGGTGCAGGGTTGGGGAAGGGTTAGGTGTATGGAGCAGGGTTGGGGCAGGGTGAGGGGTGTGATGCAGGGTTGGTGCAGGATGACATAATTAAGGGAAGATCGTAAAGAACGTGACAAGATAAAGATTAAAGCAAGATCATATTGATTATAGCAAGACCTTACAGAAAGAGGCAAGGTGTTACAGAACATGACAAGATCCTACAGAATAAGGCAATATGTTTCAGAATGTGGTGATATCTCACAGAATAAGGCAATATCTTTCAGAATGTGGCAAAATCTTACAGACTCAGACAAGATTGACAGACGTCTTTTTGGTTTGAGAAGTGACGCTGTACAAGTAACTCATTCGCAATAAAAAAAAAAAAACAAACTCCAGGAATACCACTACTGTACGGGTAACTCCGGTCTATCGTGACGTCTATCTGGGTGTCTACCTAAAGGGGTTCAAAGTAACAAATTGCTTGACTGTTTCTTCGCTAATCTTCCTCGAGTTAAAAGCTCTTTTTGCCTTTTGAGACAGCAGGGACACCGTGGCACACTACCACAGGCGAGACTGACCCCAGCGGACCGAATTCTCTGAGCTTCCTGGGTAATCAAGAAGGCCGAAAGCTATGTGGAGTTGATTGAGACTATGGTGAAGAACTACGGCAAAATGGGCCTCAGGATGTCTCTCACAGTTCACATCCTTGACGCTCATCTTGATAAATTCGAGGAGAACATGGGAGCGTATTCGGAGTAGCAAGGCGAGCACTTCCACCAGGATATACTGGACTTTGAACACCGCCACCAAGGAACACATAATGTGAACATGATGGGAGATTATACTTAGGGTCTAATTCATGAAAATGATTTACAGTACAATTGTAAATCTCGAAAAAAACTACTCGCTTCTAAATCTTTTGTGATCATTTTTGTTTAACAGTGTAAATACATGTGATTTTGATTCATAAGTTGTTTTTCTAACTTTGATATATACGTGCAAATTCGCCCGCTGTCCATTTGGAAATAGGTAAATTTCAAAATATCAGTCTTGGTTGAAGAGGATACTAGTCTTTTTCTCTACCTATTACGCATAGACAATTAGGAAATAACACTTACTACCCAGGAGCAAAAATTGTTACATAGTGTAACTAATAGATATACAGATATACGCAAAAGAATTATCAACCGAGTTTGCGATTCTGAGTCCTCAGCTGGTCACTGGATTTGAAGTCTTATCCGTAAATATGTTGTCACTTCAACTGGCTCAGGCTTCGTGTCATCGTATTTACCTCCTGGTGAGGGAAAATGATAACTGTACAGTTAAACCTGTCGTTTGCATGGCCACACCACACACACACGTTTGTAGCATGGCCACACACACACCACACACACACACACACACACACACGTTTGTAGCATGACATTGATGCCTATTTTTGCCCCAAACATTTGATCCACGGAAAACACACACAAAGCAAAATATACAGAAAAGAAATAATAAAAGCGCTTACATATCCGGATAACGGAGAATGAAAGTCAAGAAACCATTTATTCACCGCGATCAACACTGTGAACCACAAATATGCTTGAGCAATTTTTCCGACGAACAGAATCGTGTCGTGCAACAGTCACGAATATTTCTCGCTAAACCAGCTTTGAGGATGTTCCCAGTGACAAATGAATTTCAATTTTAAAGCAAATAAACCTCAGATATTTACCGATATGTCTGAAGTTTTGACACAAATTTCCTAGCTCATCGATAATCCACTTTTTAAGGAGCTATCAACAATTTTTCGAAGGCTATATAACATTTAGAAAAACAATTAAGAGTTGCAATTCAGGGCACCATCGAAAATATATTTCACTCATGGATTTGGACAAATAGCATGTCTTCAAGGGAATCCCTTTACCCAGACGTGATTCAGATCGTGATGTGGAGCAATATTTTTGTTCTTCCAACGAATGATAAATGATCGGGAAGGGCTATGATGATCATGGATAATTTGAGGTTACACGTAAAACAAGACCAGAAATCAACAGTACATACGAGAACCTCATTCGTCTTCCCGAAGGCACCTAGATTCAAATATATATTTCCAATGTTATGGTCGAACACTACCAAAACCACTGTCATCTGCCCTCCGCCATGAGAGTTGAATACGATTGATGTAAACAAACAGAGGACACAGCAAACACAGTCATCGCTCAAATCACCCAGGAACTGACAGTAAAATACACCATAACTCGAAAGTATTTGTCATAAAACGTCGTAAATAAGGTAAACATATGTTGCTGGGGAGGTTAGTTCGTCTTTTTTATGGTTCTGAAAGAATTTCAACTTTTTCGTACATTTTCCGTGATCAACGAAACTCTGTACTGACATTAGAGAAAGGGGTGGGAGAGAATATTCAATTATTAAGTAAGACTCAATTGGGAGAAAAAGGGGCTAGGGGGCGTTATAGTATGTATAAAACTTTAATTTCAGAAGGGTGGATTGGGGGGGGGTAATGATATAGCTAAGACTTATGTAACAGATTTTTTTTTCTCTTTTTTCAGGTGAGAACAAAACTTTGATATGCTAATTTAATATTTTTACTCATATGCCAACCGCGTCTGTATTACTACACTGCACAATCCATACATAATATGCATAATTCATACTTATACTTTGCCCGACCTGTGCCAATAATGGCACACCCAAGAATGGGCTGTTCCAGACAAGGGCCCGTTTCAAGGTGAGTCTTGGCGACTCATTATCCTCACGCACACTCTCTCCCACGCAGGCTCACGTGCTATTTATACGACATTAGAGGCATGACACCTAGAACACAGGTACTTTGTGGCGCAGAGAAACCTTTCTGTCCCATTATTTTCATGATATCTCCCCAGCTGGTAAAGAGCAGCCATGCCAGGCGTATGTGGTAATTTGCACAGTGGTGAATCTTGAAGTCCAACGTACCCAGCATTCGTTTTGCCCGCTGGTAATGCCAAAGTGACAGAGGCAGACTCCAGCACTTAATACAAGTCGACTGCAGCACTTAATACAAGTCGACTCCAGCACTTAATAAAAGTCACTCCAGCACTTAATACAAGTCGACTCCAGCACTTAATACAAGTCCCCTTGTTGGAGGTAAACCCGGAGCCTTGGGCAGCTCAAACCATATGACAATGACTTTATATTTACCTGCTGCAGGCTGGGACGGTAGGCTCTCCCTCCTAGCCATGATCGTGAGGAGACGTGGATAGCTGTTGCTGTCCTGTGTCAGTCAACAGACCATCATCATGTGTGTTACTGGCATCAGGGGTGGTGGGAAATGTCAATCTTTCCTCAGTCACTCTCTCCATGTGACCAAATCATTTCAACGTAATCTCTTCTGTGCTCTCAACCACACTCTTTTTATTACCACACATCTCTCTTACTCTTTCATAAATTACTCGATCAAACCACCTCACCCCACATACTGTCCTCAAACATTTCATTTCCAACACATGTACCCTCCTCCGCATAAGCCTATCTACATCCCATGCCTCACAACCATATAACATTGTTGGAACCACTATTCCTTTAAACGTACCCATTTTTGCTCTCTGAGATAACGTTCTCGCCTTGCACACATTCCTCAAAGATCCCAGAACCTTTGCCCCCAACCCTACCCTGTGACTCACTTCCGCTTACATGGTTCCATCAGCTGCTAAATCCACTCCCAGATATCTAAAACACTTCACTTCCTCCAGTTTTTCTCCATTCAAACTTCAATCAACTTGTCCCTCAACCTTACTGAACCTAGCTCTTATTCACATTTACTCTCAGCTTTCTTCTTTCACATACTTTACCAAATTCAGTCACCAACTTCTGCAGTTTCTCTCTCGAATCGGTCATCAGAGCTGTATCATCGGCGAACAACAAGTGACTCACTTCCCAGGCTCTCTCATCCACAAGAGACTGCATACTTGCGCCTCTCTCCAAAGCTCTTGCATTCACCTCCCTAACCACCCCATCCATAAAGAAATTTAACAACCATGGAGATACCACGCACCCCTGCCGCAAACCGACATTAACTGAAAACCAATCACTTTCCTCTCTTTCTACACCTACACGTGTCTTACATCCTTGATAAAAACTTTTCACTGCTTCTAGCAACTTGCCTCCAACACCATATATTCTTGATACCGTCCAGAAAGCATCTCTTTCAACCCTATCATATGCCTTCTCCAGGTCCATAAATGCTACATACAAATCCATCTGTTTTTCCAAGTATTTCTCACGTACATTCTTCATTGCAAACACCTGATCCACACATCCTCTCCCACTTCTGAAACCACACCGCTCTTTCACAACCTGATGCTCTGTACACGCCTTTACCCTCTCAATCGATACCCTCCCATATAATTTCCCAGGAATACTCAACAACCTTATACCTCTGTAATTTGAACACTCACCTTTATCCCCTTTGCACTATGCATGCATTCCACCAATCCTCAAGCACTTAACCATGAACTATAATTACAAAGAATATCCTTACCAACTAATCAACAACAGTCACCCCCTTTATATATATATATATATATATATATATATATATATATATATATATATATATATATATATATATATATATATATATATATTCAGCAATCACCACTGGAAAGAAGTGAAGGCTCTGGATATATATATGTACTTCTATATTCATTCATTATACTTAGGCCTAAAAAGATTGGTGTCGGACGGCGGGAACCAAGTGTGATGGGATTTAAATAACTTTGTTAAGTACTGGGCACCTGATGAGGTAGACTGTCCCCACGAAACATGTGCCACATGTTAGATACAATTGTATGAACTACTGAAGTGCGATTTCACCATACTATCATCAAGTACAAATGTGATCAACATATCTACATGTGTGTGTGTGTGTGTGTGTGTGTGTGGATGTTTTTTCTTCGTCTGTTTTTTGGCGCTAACACGTTAACGCGGGAAACGGCGATCAAGTATCATTTCATATATATATATATATATATATATATATATATATATATATATATATATATATATATATATACATACATAAGCTGTAGTTCATGCACATCACGCATGACCCTCAAATGGCTGAAGGCAGTCTTTTTTTTTTCTTTCTTTCTTTCTTTCTTTCTTTCTTTCTTGCTCCACGGATTGCAGCGTGTACTGGTCGTGAATACGGGCGGGGCAACGTTGGCAGACAAAACAGTTCTTCTTAATTTCGGCTGCAGCAATCAATGACGATACACACACACACCAGCCTCTGTGCTTCGTCTGCAGCAAAGTCTTGATATCAGGCATATGACACTTACTATTATAAACACTGGTGTTTGTTTAATGTAAGAGGTACAACACTGCGTTTGTTATCTTGGAGGTGGAGTGTGGCTTCACGCAACCCCAATGTTGATTGATGTTAGCTGACACCTTCCGTGTCTGAATGATTCACATTCATATATCTCAGCTATTAATATGAGGTTCAGAGGATGTGCATTCGTCAAGGCATGTATCGCCGTATCTCAGTTTAGCAGCTAACTGATTTTTACAAGTTGAATACACGTGACCCGTAAAAAAGAGCAGTATACAATATTAAAATTGGTATCAAGACATGAATTATCATGGCACGTATTTGGCCTACATGACGGACAGCCTTAACCCACCGTCTTAATATAGAGTCTAGGGAAGAAGAGGTGAGAGAGAGAGAGAGAGAGAGAGAGAGAGAGAGAGAGAGAGAGAGAGAGAGAGAGAGAGAGAGAGAGAGAGAGAATGGCCCGTTGTTACGTACCATTTTATACGAGTGTACTTCACCTTGACAAAGTGTTACAAGGGAAAAGGGATGTTAGAGTTACCCCAAAAAAGTGTTTTGTAAAAGCTGTATGGTTCCTTAGATATCATGGCAACACACACACACACACACCACTGGTAAGAGAATATATATATATATATATATATATATATATATATATATATATATATATATATATATATATTGCTTCAAATCACACCACCCAGGTCTAATCACCTTAATCAAGTACGAATAACGAATCCACTGATGTCCATCTCTTCCCAATGTGTAAATCATTCTAGTGGCGCCCCTAAACTGGGACTTTACCGCTAAAAAGCTACCGAAATGTTCAACAAGGAATTATGACCAGATATCTCAGCCATAAACAATGAATCCTAGGATAGAACGAGCAGTGGTGGGACAAAGGACGGGCCATGGCACACGATCGCAGTGTACCTAAGAAATCTATACTTATAGGTAATTCATTAGTTCTGGCCTCTGGCTCGACATAACAAAAGAAAAAAATACTTTTAATCGTACAATGTTGTACGTCAAACAATGCTGCATCCTTTAGTGGAATCAGAAAACTGCATTAAAAGAGTCATAAGGAAGTCCATCACAATGTAATCCATTTCGACTCCATCACTGTACTTGAGCTGATGTGAGGGAATTATAAGACAGCAAACGCCACGAAATAAAATGTATGAGTGACTGTAATAAGATTGCTATGAGTGGTTATCACTGTGGGAGAAAGTAAGAGGATACCATGAGTGACGAGCCAGACACCGAGTGACGGCAATAACTTGAGTGACGCACAATAATATACACTCGTGACTGACGGGTCTATATCATTGTGCCACGGTAATAATAATATGACACCGTGAGTGACGGAAATATGAAAACACGAACAAATATCAAAAAAAAACTCAGAAATTCAGATGCATTACTTTGAGAAACTCTTAAAGGTGCATTGCTGCGCCGTACCTATAATTAGCCTGTAAACATTGTTAAAGATTCAGGGACCACTGCGCTTTTATATAAAACTATACTACGCTAGTGGGAAAGAAGTATGGCTCCAAACACCTAGGCTAAATATTTGTTCACTGCGATAAAAATATTCAACTAATGGTGGGCAAAAACCGCATAACCTTAGAATTTCATGGTCATACCATGGTACAAAACTTATTCTCTTTCTCTAGGAGACTCAGGGTAATTTACTGGAACTTAGACATCGTTTCAAGACATCACTGCAATGAAAATGGTTGTGTAGCCTTACGTTTTCTTTCGTGAGATGTCAGGGAATTTTACAGACTCCCGTATTTTCGTGACATCGATCTCAATTCTGGACTGACAACAAAATGGTGTCTAAAGGATAAATATAGTATGTCGTGACTCCCAGAAGCAGCTCATGATCTTCGTAAATATTAGAGAAGTGGTCGGTGAAAAGTGTTAGAATGATATATGCTGTAATTTCTTGAATCATTGCATCTGGGACTTTCCAAACACTAGGAGACTTTCACCAGAAAAATATCACATTTTTCTGCATTATATATATATATATATATATATATATATATATATATATATATATATATATATATATATATATATATCTTTTCTTCTTTCTTTCAAACTATTCGCCATTTCCCGCATTAGCGAGGTAGCGTTAAGAACAGAGGACTGGGCCTTTGAGGGAATACCCTCACCTGGCCCAATTCTCTGTTCCTTCTTTTGAAAAAAAAAAAAAAAAAAAAAACGAGAGGGGAGGATTTCCAGCCCCCCGCTCCCTCCCCTTTTAGTCGCCTTCTACGACACGCAGGGAATACGTGGGAAGTATTCTTAATCCCCTATCCCCAGGGATAATATATATATATATATATATATATATATATATATATATATATATATATATATATATATATATATATATATTGTCCCTGGGGATGGGGAGAAAGAATACTTCCCACGTATTCCCTGCGTGTCGTAGAAGGCGACTAAAAGGGGAGGGAGCGGGGGGCTGGCAATCCTCCCCTCTTGTTTTTTTTTTTTTTTTTTTCCAAGAGAAGGAACAGAGAAGGGGGCCAGATGAGGATATTCCCTTGAAGGCCCAGTCCTCTGTTTTTACCGCTACCTCGCAAACGCAGGAAATGGCGAATAGTATGAAAAAAAATCTATCTATCTATCTATCTATATATATATATATATATATATATATATATATATATATATATATATATATATATAATCTATTTATTTATTATACAACCCACCCACATACACATGTATATCCATACACGTCCAAACACGCACATATTACCTACCTATACATTTCAACGTATACATATATATACAAACATACATATACATATAAACACATGTACATAATTCATACTTGTTGCCTTTATTCATTTCCGTCGCTACCCCGTCACATAGGAAATGACCCCCCCCCCCCCCCCCGCACGCACGCGATGTAGCGCTAGGAAAAGACAACAGAGGCCACATTCGGTCACACTCAGTCTCTAGCTGTCATGTATAATGCACCGAAACCACAGCTCCCTTTCCACATCCAGGCCCCACAGAATTTTCCATAGTTTACCCAAGACGCTTCACATGCCCTGGTTCAATCCACTGACAGGACGTCGACCTCGGTATACAACATCGTTCCAATTCACTCTATTCCTAGCGCGCCTTTCACCCTCCTGCATGTTCAGGCCCCGATCGCTCAAAATCTTTTTCACTCCAACTTTCCACCCCAAATTTGGTCTCCTACTTCTCCTCGCTCCCTCCACCTCTGACAAATATATCCTCTTTGTCAATCTTCCCTCACTCATTCTCTCCATGTGACCAAACCATTTCAAAACACCCTCTCCTGCTCTCTCAACCACACTCTTTTTATTACCACACATCTCTCTTATCCTTTCACTACTTACTCGATCAAAACACCTCACACCACATACTGTCCTCAAACATCTCATTTCCAATACATCCACCCTCCTCCAAACAGCTCTATCTATAGCCCACGCCTCGCAACCATATAACATTGCTGGAACCACTATTCTTTCAAATATACCAATTTTTGCTTTCCGAGATAACGTTTTCGCGTTTCACACATTTTTCAACGCTCCCAGAACTTTCGCCCCCTCCCCCACCCTGTCACTCACTTCCGCTTCCATGGTCCCATCCGCTGCCAGATCCACTCCCAGATATATAAACACTTCACTTCCTCCAGTTTTTCTCCATTCAATCTTACCTCCCAATTGACTTGTCCTTCAACCCTACTGTACCTAATAACCATGCTCTCATTCACATTTACTCTCAGCTTTCTCCTTTCACACACTTTACCACTCTCAGTCACCAGCTTCTGCAGTTTCTCACCTGAATCAGCCAACAGCGCTACATCAACAGCGAACAACAACTGACTCACTTCCCAAGCTCTCTCATCCACAACAGACCATACTTGCCCCTCTTTCCAAAACTCTTGCATTCACCTCCCTAACAACCCCATCCATAAACAAATTAAACAACCATGGAGACATCACACACCCCTGCCGCAAACCAATATTCACTGAATACCAATCACTTTCCTCTCTTCCTACACGTTCACAAGCCTTTATATCCTCGATAAAAACTTTTCACTGCTTTTAATAACTTGCCCCCCCCCCCCACACCATATATTCTTAATACCTTCCACAGAGCATCTCTATCAACTCTATCATATGCCTTCTCCAGATCCATAAATGCTACATACAAATCCATTTGCTTTTCTAAGTATTTCTCACACATTCTTCAGAGCAAACACCTGATCCACACATCCTCTACCACTTCTGAAACCGCACTGCTCTTTTCCAATCTGATGCTCTGTACATACCTTCACCCTCTCAATCAATACCCTCCCATATAATTTGCCAGGAATACTGAACAAACGTATACCTCTGTAATTTGAGCACTCACCTTTATCCCCTTTGCCTTTGTACAATGGCACTATGCATGCATTCCGCCAATCCTCAGGCACCTCACCATGAGTCATACATCCTTACCAACCAGACAACAACACAGTCACCCCGTTTTTTTTTTTTAACAGATTCCACTGCAATACCATCCAAACACGCTGTCTTGCCAGCTTTCATCTACCGTAAATCGTTTACTACCTCTTCTCTGTTTACCAAATCATTCTCTCTAACCCTCTCACTTCGTACACCACCTCGACCAAAACACCTGATATCTGCCACTCTATCATCTAACACATTCAACAAACCTTCAAAATGCTAACTCCGTCTCCTTCTCACATCACCACCACTTGTTATCACCTCCCTATTAGCCCCCTTCACCGATGTTCCCATTTGTTCTCTTGTCTTACGCACTTTATTTATCTCCTTCCAAAACATCTTTTTAGTCTCACTAAAATTTAATGATACTCTCTCACCCCAACTCACATTTGCCCTCTTTTTCACCTCTTGCACCTTTCTCTTGACCTCCTGCCTCTTTCTTTTATACATCTCCCACTCATTTGCACTATTTCCCTGCAAAATTCGTCCAAATGCCTCTCTCTTCTCTTTCACTTATAATCGTACTTCTTCATCCCACCACTCACTACCCTTTCTAATCTGCCCACCTCCCACGCTTCTCAAGCCACAAGCATCTTTTGCACAAGCCATCACTGCTCCCCTAAATACATCTCATTCCTCCCCCACTCATCTTTTGTTCTTTGCTCTCACCTTTTTCCATTCTGCACTCAGTCTCTCCTGGTAGTAACCTCCTCAGACAAGTCTCCTTCCCAAGCTCACTTACTCTCACCACCCTCTTCATCCTAACATTCTCTCTTCTTTTCTGAAAACCTCAACAAATCTTCACTTTCACCTCCACAAGATAATGATTAGACATCCCTCCAGTTGCACCTCTCAGCACATTTACATCCAAAAGTCTCTCTTTCGCGCGCCTATCAATTAACAGGTAATCCAATAACGCTCTCTAGCCATCTCTCCTACTTACATACGTATACGTATGTATATCTCTCTTTTTAAACCAGGTATTCCCAATTACCAGTCCTTTTTCAGCACACCAATCTACAAGCTCTTCACCATTTCCATTTACAACACTGAACACTCCATGTACATCAATTATTCCCTCAACTGCCACATTAGTCAACTTTGCATTCAAATCACCCATCACTATAACCCGGTCTCGTGCATCAAAACTACTAACACACTCACTTAGCTGCTCCCAAAACACTTGCCTCTCATGAACTTTCTTCTCATGCCTAGGTGCATATGCACCAATAATCACCCATCTCTCCATCCACTTTCAGTTTTACCCATATCAATCTAGTTTACTTTCTTACACTTTATCACATACTCCCACTACTCCTGTTTCAGAAGCAGTGCTACTCCTTCCCTTGCTCTTGTCCTCTCACCAACCCCTGACTTTACTCCCAAAACATTCCCAAACCACTCTTCCCCTTTACCCTTGAGCTTCGTTTCACTCAGAGCCAAAACATCCAGGTTTCTTTCCTCAAACATACTACCTATCTCTCCTTTTTTCTCATCTTGGTTACATCCACACACATTTAGACACCCTAATCTGAGCCTTCGAGGAGGGTGAGCACTCCCCGCGTGACTCCTTCTGTTTCCCCTTTTAGAAAGTTAAAGTACAAGGAGGGGAGGGTTTCCAGCCCCCCGCTCGCGTTCCCTTTAGTCGCCTTCAACGACACGTGAGGAATGCGTGGCAACTATTCTTTCTCCCCTATCCCCGGCGATATACATATATATATATATATATATATATATATATATATATATATATATATATATATATATATATATATCATACTATTCGCCATTTCCCGCGTTAGCGAGGTAGCGTTAAGAACAGAGGACTGGGCCTTTGAGGGAATATCCTCACCTGGCCCCCTTCTCTGTTCCTTCTTTTGGAAAATTAGAAAAAAAAAAAAGAGAAGGAAGGATTTCCAGCCACCCGCTACGTCCCCTTTTAGTCGCCTTGTACGACACGCAGGGAATACGTGGGAAGTATTCTTTCTCCCCTGTCCCCGGGGAAAATATCATATATATATATATATATATATATATATATATATATATATATATATATATATATATATATATATATATATATACATACACTGCAACAGTTTGTGAGGTGTAAATCCCAGGGACAAAAATCCGTGCTGTCGTACTCAAACACTCAACACATATGGCATACTTAACCACTCAACACAAATGGCATACTTAACCACTCAACAAATGGCATACTTAACCACTCAACACAAATGGCATACTTAACCACTCAACACATATGGCATACTTAACACTCAACACATAAGGCATACTTAACCACTCAACACAAATGGCATACTTAACCACTCAACACATATGGCATACTTAACCACTCAACACATATGGCATACTTAACCACTCAACACATATGGCATACTTAACACTCAACACATAAGGCATACTTAACCACTCAACACATATGGCATACTTAACCACTCAACACGTATGGCATACTTAACCACTCAACACATAAGGCATACTTAACCACTCAACACATAAGGCATACTTAACCACTCAACACATGGCATACTTAACCACTCAACACATAAGGCGTATACAAGTAAGGAGTTTCGCGTGTGCTGATACCTCGGTGAACACTGCGTTTTATACTCTCCGGAGCCCAAGTAATTGAAGTGGAATGCGTATTTACGTCCACAAAACCTTAGTGACCCGAAAGTGCGGTATTCGTACAAGTCCGGCCGAACACACACATACACACGCACACCTGACGTAAGCTGTGCTTATGTGGGTGCGAATATAAGAATATATTCATTTATCTATATCATACTTAACCGCCGTCTCCCGCGTTACCGAGGTAGCGCAAGGAAACAGAGGAATGGCCCAACTCACCCATATACACTTCCACACATTCTCCAACGCTCCCAGAACCTTCGCCCCCTCCCCACCCTGAGACTCACTTCCGCTTCTATGGTTCCATTCGCTGCTAAATCCATTCCCAGATATCTAAAACACTTCAATTCCTCCAGGTTTTCTCCATTCAAATTTACCTCCCAATTAACTTGTCCCACAACCCTACTGAAGCTAATACTAATAGCCTTGCTCTTATTCACATTTACTCTCAGCTTTCTTCTTTCACATACTTTACCATATGAACGTGCACTTCTACATAACATACAAACCTCCAACAGTCAGGATCGAACCCGGAAACCCTGCGGAGCAGGCGGGGGCACTACAGCTAGGATATAATCGCTCCTGATAGGAAAATGACTATACGAATACTATGTCATCGAATACCCTTCGTCTCACGTTGGTGAGCAACGGGGTCCCCACTGGTCATTTCCCATAGGCTCACACAACCAACAGATAGCATTTTACAGAACCTAACCGTACAACACGGAGGTATATATACATTCGACTATGAACGCGCACTTCCATATAGTAAACAAACCTCCAACAGCCAGGAACCCTGCGTAGCGATCATAGCCTAGCTGTACAGCTCCCGCCTGCTACGCTCTCGTACTCCGTCTGGCTAAATTAGTCCGCCGGCTCCATGCCCCATCTTCCTGGTTAATTCACGTACTGCACTATGACCAGAAATTTCTGCCTAACTGACAAAGCCTAGAATCATGCATGCGTATGTGCGCTGCTTCTAGGGCATTCCTCGTGCTCCTCTCTCGATCTACATCATGGTGTACCTTGGTTTCGTCCCATCCGGGTAAATGCTTCTCCCGTCTCAATTCACGCGTATTACGAGAGCATTCGATAATCTATGGTTCCGTAAGTCATCTCTGTGTCCGTCACTCTTTCTCCAATCGACGTAGTTTTACTATAATAGGCTTTCTTGTGTCCACTGCATGAGATCCTTATAAATGATGCTTGTTCTGTTACTGGTGTCGTCTTGCATACTCCATTTAAGTCTTAAAAGATCCTCAGTTTTCCCTCCAGGTGATGAAGCAACGTGTGTACTGTCCACTATCATGATGAAGCAACGTGTGTACTGTCCACTATCATGATGAAGCAACGTGTGCACTGTCCACTATCATGATGAAGCAACGTGTGTACTGTCCACTATCATGATGAAGCACGTGTGCACTGTCCACTATCATGGTGAAGCAACGTGTGTACTGTCCACTATCATGAAGCGGCGTGTGTACTGTCCACTATCATGATGAAGCAACGTGTGCACTGTCCACTATCATGATGAAGCAACGTGTGTACTGTCCACTATCATGAAGCAACGTGTGTACTGTCCACCATCATGATGAAGCAACGTGTGTACTGTCCACTATCATGATGAAGCACGTGTGCACTGTCCACTATCATGGTGAAGCAACGTGTGTACTGTCCACTATCATGAAGCGGCGTGTGTACTGTCCACTATCATGATGAAGCAACGTGTGCACTGTCCACTATCATGATGAAGCAACGTGTGCACTGTCCACTATCATGAAGCAACGTGTGTACTGTCCACCATCATGATGAAGCAACGTGTGTACTGTCCACTATCATGATGAAGCAACGTGTGTACTGTCCACTATCATGATGAAGCAACGTGTGTACTGTCCACTATCATCAAGAAAACGTCTAAGACTTGCCCGCGATTTACGTACAACCAGGAACTTTATTTCTCTTTGCTAAGTCATTCACTTCGTTATCATGTTCCCGTTCGTTACCTCGTCTTATCTCTCCCGTATCCCTTAAGCTTTATTCTGGGGTAATCCAGCTTCAGGAACCTTCAGTCATATGATTCATGTCTTCCAAAGTGTTCTTCCCAATAACTCCTTTAAAGGCCGTGGAAAAAAAAAAATCTTAAGATAACGGCTGCTTTAATTCCATCACATCGGGATGACAGAATGTGAACGAAAGTTCTCTCTCAATCAGCTTCCTCTTCACGAAGAATCTCGGATCCAAATCAATCCTCCATGTTACGGTGTCGAGGAACGGAAGCTCCGTCTTTGCCTCTTCTCGATGGCAAACGATATTCTCTCACTAACCTCCTTCAGCCGAGTGTTATCTTGTCATGCAGGTAAGCTCTGCTCGGTGTGATCACTTAACTCATCCTCCACGTCCCGGAAGCAAGAGGTGCCCACCCTGCCCGTGGTTCTGTGAAAGACGTCTTTTTTTTCTAGCGTCTCCACGTCCAGACACGCCATGACCGCGCTAACGAATGACAATACTCACCACCATACGCGAACGATCCATATTTCCCACATCACGAAACAAGTTCGCTCTGGATAATGACAAATTTTAACAGCCGTTCAGACTTGCAAGATAAACGTATATCTATAGCCTGCAAAAGTGTTACTTGCAACGTTGGTGATTGCCTTCATCATTCTTCTACGCGAATGAAGTTCCCTTCGGCGAGCTGGTGTGATCGTCATGGGAGATAAAGGCGTACCGACTCATCGAGGAACTTCTCACTCCAAGGAAGTCCATCGTGTACATTCTAGCGCTAGCGCCTATTACTACTAATTCTATTCGATAAAATCAATATCTAAAAAGATTTCCACGTAAAACGAACGACCTCTCTCTCTAATTAATTCATTCTTATATTGTTATAAAAAGCAAGCCCCAGGCATAATTCAGGTTAATCTATCGTTTTAATAGCCGTTCAAACTTGCAAGATAAACGTATCTATAGTCTGCAAAAGTGTTACCGGCTAAGCAATAACCAAGTGTGCTTTTTAGGTGTATGAAGAAAGCTGTTAATTGAAAATGAAGGCAAATACTTCCTCCCTTACCCACATGAATATGATTTACGTCAACCTAATATCCCATGAAACGCATCACTGTTCATGACTCTTTCCTCTATAATACTTATATATCATTTTGCGTCTCAATAAATCAGCTACTGACATACCTCCAACTCGGCTACGCAGCGATTTCGAAGAAGTGCTGAAGTGTTTCACAGCGAAATTATGATAATTTGTTTTTTCTCGAATTCAACCGGCTTCGAGTAAGCATACAGTGAAGTCGCAACTTTTTTTTTTTTAATTGATTTCAAGTACTCTTGCTAGCACTGCATGCTTGTACGACCTGCTCTAGAACGCCATCAAAATTTATGCTAAAAAATTCCAAGCCTAAGAACGCTACTTCGTTTCGTGGAATTTGCACAGCGCTAGACGAAAGCTTAGTGCTAATCTCAACTGATAAATAAATATCATTAAGTACTCAGAGTAAATCTTATTATTATCATTATTATTATACCAAAGGAACTGTATATTTCGTTGTACAGCCAAGATGATTCGCAGTAAAGCACTTTTTAAATTAAATTAAATATCACCACTTATTTTCTAAAATGAATCTGTAAAAAAAAGTGTACTTATCTAACGTGATTTAATTTCTAGCTTAAGTAGGGCAACTTTTAAGATAGCTTAACCGTACTGTATCTTATTACCCAAACATACTAGATTTTGAATGAAACGTTCTTCTGTAATCTGCTGCTGTTGCTAAGGAACATCTTTATCCTCGGCTCCTGGTCTGAGTCTTTTAGCGGATACTGCTATGCTTCGAGCTCCAACTGGTAACTGGTCTGAGTCTTTTAGCGGATACTGCTATGCTTCGAGCTCCAACTGGTAACTGGTCTGAGTCTTTTAGCGGATACTGCTATGCTTCGAGCTCCAACTGGTAACTGGTCTGAGTCTTTTAGCGGATACTGCTATGCTTCGAGCTCCAACTGGTAACTGGTCTGAGTCTTTTAGCGGATACTGCTATGCTTCGAGCTCCAACTGGTAACTGGTCTGAGTCTTTTAGCGGATACTGCTATGCTTCGAGCTCCAACTGGTAACTGGTCTGAGTCTTTTAGCGGATACTGCTATGCTTCGAGCTCCAACTGGTAACTGGTCTGAGTCTTTTAGCGGATACTGCTATGCTTCGAGCTCCAACTGGTAACTGGTCTGAGTCTTTTAGCGGATACTGCTATGCTTCGAGCTCCAACTGGTAAGAGCGAGGCGCTCGCTCATCCTGGACACGTAAATGCTCGTACAGTCTCTTAACTCGTTTTCGCTCCCTATATCGCAAGAACTTTCAGGTTAGCTACTACCTTAACACGATCAACGGTAGCCATGTTGATTCTAAGGAATGAACCAAAGGCCTGACGTAACCACATTACGAAACGCTTCGGCTTCTGGGCCAGTAGACTAAAAACTTGTCATAAATAACCAAATACGGTCTCGTGAATACGTGCCACATGGAAGATGGGGGGGAAAAAATATGATAATAAAGACGTTAATGTTACCTTGCTTTTTCTTACTGCGGGTTGTTGATGGGTTCTTGCTGGAATGTCTTTGGACGTCGATATTCAGTCGTGCACACCCAGGCTAAAAGCAACTACGAGCTTGAGGGATATCACTCAAGGGCAATTCCTAGCATGATTGCCTTGAGGTGAACAGTATACGCCACCGCTAAGTCAACAATAATGTACCTGGGTCACTTCAAAGGGCAGACCACTGTCTGTATAAAGTGACTTAAGGCTAATGCTGCTCTGTCACACTCATTCTGGTACTGGCTACGCTACATGACTGACCGACTCTCTGGACTGCACAAAAGCCTAGCCAGAAATTGAGAAGAGATGATGAAAATATTGCCTTCTTAAGCGCCTTGCAACAATTGAGAAATATAAGTGACTTAAGGCTAATGCTGCTCTGTCACACTCATTCTGGTACTGGCTACGCTACATGACTGACCGACTCTCTGGACTGCACAAAAGCCTAGCCAGAATATTGAGAAGAGATTATGAAAATATTGCCTTCTCAAGTGCCTTGCAACAATTGAGAAATATGCCTTGATATCAGTACAATACTGCTTGCATGTCTCGTGGGCGGGTGTCACAACCAACACTACAATAACAATAAATATTTTGTCATAAACCAGATCATAGACCACAGTATATATTACACTCTGAGGTCTATGATTTAGTTAATTTCATTACTGAAGTATCACATTACCTGAAGTAATGAGGCAGTTTGTTCCTGTTAAATGAATCAACAATGAAAGCAACAACTCAGTGTGTGTACTTTACATTTAGCTTCGACTGTTGCCATAAATACCGAATTCTCATAACTTGACTTTAAATTTAGTGACGCCCAGTGTCTTGGTAGGATGGCTGAACGCCCAGTCATAATTTATGGTTTCAAAGTTGCTCGTGGAAAACTAGGCACGGATTATATTAAGAGCAGATGGGATTATAGCGATTGCTCACCTACCATCGCTCCAATACCTCCTCGCCCTCAACTAAACTACATATGGAACTCTCGTTACCATAGACTTTACGTCTAGATTTTCGATCGGTGCCACGTAAAACACTGCAGTTTTTTAACCTTTATTTCCATAACTAGGATCATTGTGACACGGCGTTCTACATGTGGCTGCAGGAAAATAGCTGTGTGAGAATAAGTGGACATGAATCGTCCACAGATAGTCAGCTGCCGAAGTGGAAATCAACCCATTAGCAATGTAGCGAGGAGGGGCGACGTGATCCATTTTCCCTCCCTCAACATTTGTAATGATAAGGTATTGTCTAAGTGCAATGTGCTTTGATGTATTTAGTTCTAAAGTCCTTAAATAAGTTCAAAAGAACAATTAATCACGATATATTGTCTTCAGTCTAACGAACGGAGGTAATAAATCCATAAAAAGAACAACTGCCATAGAAACCCATGAAGTGGCGTCTTTTCCAGTTATATCTTAATTTCTTAAGCCTCGCCAAATATCACCCTCAACTTCCACATAAGCCGTGTTAATGTTAACCTAACTTGTGATACTTGTAAAACAATGTTAACCTCAGTACTTTTGCAGTGATTTGGTAAAATCCAAGATGAATCTTCTCTACTGATCGTATTGCTAAAATTCAAGGTTAATTTCGGGGTCTGCAATGACATTGGTCGACCAGGAGGTTATCTTTTGCCGCTGCCAATGACGAAAGAGTTAATATCTACCTCTGCAGTGATACTGATAAAAACACAAGATTATTCCAAGTTTATGCAGTGACACTGATAAAGTACATGGCTAATCTCCGTGAGAGGTTAACCTCAAGGATAAATTTGCCCTGAGCAGTGATACAGGCACATTACAAGGTTAATTTCCGACCTCTCCAGTGATAATGATGAACCTTCAGGTTATCCCTCCCTCTGTAGTGATCTACCTCTGTAGTGACATTGGCAAAATACGGGGTTAATCCCTATCCCTTCAGTGATAGTGATGAACCACAGGGTTGATCCATACCTCTGCAGTGATACTGATGAACCACAGGGTTAATCCCTACCTCTGCAATGATACTGATGAACCACAGGGTTAATCCCTACCTCTGCAGTGATACTGATGAACCACAGGGTTGATCCATACCTCTGCAGTGATACTGATGAACCACAGGGTTAATCCCTACCTCTGCAATGATACTGATGAACCACAGGGTTAATCCCTACCTCTGCAGTGATACTGATGAACCACAGGGTTAATCCCTGCCTCTGCAGTGATACTGATGAACCACAGGGTTAATCCCTACCTCTGCAGTGATACTGATGAACCACAGGGTTAATCCCTACCTCTGCAGTGATACTGATGAACCACAGGGTTAATCCCTACCTTTGCAATGATACTGATGAACCACAGGGTTAATCCCTACCACTGCAGTGATACTGATGAACCACGGTTAATCCCTGCCTCTGCAGTGATACTGATGAACCACAGGGTTAATCCCTACCTCTGCAGTGATACTGATGAACCACTGGGTCAATTTATACCTCTGTAGATAATCATGAACCACAGGGTTAATTCATACATCTACAGTGATGCTGATGAACCACAAGGTTAATCCATGCCTCTACCGTGATATTGATGAACCACAGGGTTAATCCCTACCTCTGCAGTGATACTGATGAACCACAGGGTTAATCCATACCTCTGTAGATAATCATAAACCATAGGGTTAATTCATACATCTACAGTGATACTGATGAAACACAAGGCTAATCCCTATCTCTGCAGTATTACTGATGAACCACAGGGTTAATCCCTACCTTTGCAGATAATGATGAACCACAGGGTTAATCCCTACCTCTGCAGTGATACTGATGAACCACAGGGTTAATCCCTACCTCTGCAGTGATACTGATGAACCACAGGGTTAATCCCTACCTCTGCAGTGATACTGATGAACCACAGGGTTAATTCATACATCTACAGCGATACTGATGAACCACAAGGTTAATCCCTACCTCTGCAGTATTACTGATGAACCACAGGGTTAATCCCTACCACTGCATTGATACTGATGAACCACGGAGTCACCTCTGCAGTGATACTGATGAACCACAGGGTTAATCCCTACCTCTGAAGTGATACTGGTGAGCCTGGGTTAATCCATACCTCTGCAGTGGTACTGATGAACCAAAGGGTTTATCCCTACCTCTGCAGATACTGATGAACCACAGGGTTAATCCATACCTCTTTAGATAATAATAAACCACAGGGTTAATTCATACATCTACAGTGATACTGATGAACCACAGAGTTAATCCCTACCTCTGCAGTGATGCTGATGAACCACAGGGTTAATCCCTACCTCTTTAGATAATAATAAACCACAGGGTTAATTCATACATCTACAGTGATACTGATGAACCACAAGGTTAATCCCTACCTCTGCAGTGATACTGATGAACCATAGTGTTAATCCATACCTCTGCAGTGATATTGATAAGCCACAAGGTTAATCCCTACCTCTGCAATGCTACTGATGAATCACAAGGTTAATCCCTGCCTCAGCTGTTTTACTGATGAACCACAGGGTTAATCCCTACCTCTGCAGTGATACTGATGAACCATAGGGTTAATCCATATCTCTGCAGTGATATTGATAATCCACAAGGTTAATCCCAACCTCTGCAGTGTTACTGATGAACCACAAGGTTAATCCCTGCCTCAGCTGTTTTACTGATGAACCACAGGGTTAATCCCTACCTCTGCAGTGTTACTGATGAACCACAAGGTTAATCCTTGCCTCAGCTGTTTTACTGATGAACCACAGGGTTAATCCCTACCTCTGCAGTGTTACTGATGAACCACAAGGTTAATCCCTACCTCTGCATTGATACTGATGAACCACAGGGTTAATCCATACCTCTGCAGATACTGATGAATCACAAGGTTAATCCCTACCTCTGTAGTGTTACTGATGAACCACAAGGTTAATCCATACCTCTGCAGTGCTACTGATGAACCAAAGGGTTAATCCATACCTCTACAGTGATACTGATGAACCACAGGGTTAATCCATACCTCTGCAGTGATACTGATGAACGCATTTGAATGCAATTTTCATGTTTGTCAGCAGACGATCGGTCTACTGTACTGCACTCCTTAGGAAGGACTCTGGCGACAGGTTATAGACGATTAGCGATTTCAAGTCTCTCGCACACACACACACACACACACACACACACACACACACATACACACACACACACACACACACACACACACACCTTGAAGCACCTCATCCTTACAGCCTTTCTATCACTGTTTCCCATCTTGGCTTTCCATTAACTTTGGTTGGATTTCATCTTCAACCATATATCAGACCAACTTGGGAATGTATCCGGGTTCCCTTGTAAGGTGAAATTATCCTCCTCCCGTTTCCAGAACCTTCTCTCATGGCCTTGGCCTGAGGCACGCCAGGCTTTGGTAAACTTTAAACTCATATTGAGGAGGTTCCCTCGCCTTGTGTTCATCGAAGGATCATTCTTTTTGCTTACCGACTTGCTATGTGGACATTTTCTGGCGCTCCCGATACAGACAATCCATACCTCTTACTCTCTCGTGTCTACCTACCACAGAGCTCACTCTTTCACAGATATCTAAGAACGTTCTTTTCATGCGACACCGTGTTCTCTACCACTCTGGCGGGGTCCCATGCGCAGGAAGTCATCCACTGGTTTTCCGATGGTCTTTTCCCAGTGCTTTACCGACCAAGCTCGTCAGGGAGATCGGCCCGCACTACGGCACATCCTTGCGTCTTCTCCTTTCTTAAAGACAGGTATGACGCTTGTCTTTCTCGCACTTCATTGGCACTTTACGTTTCTCTAGCGACATCTTGATCATCATTACTTGTGCATGTGTGTGTGTGTGTGTGTGTGTGTGTGTGTGTGTGTGTGTGTGTGTTGAAACATTAACTTGTTTATGGAGTGTAACTGCGTTCGTAGATCCTATGCCACGTTCCATGATACACTCTGTCACCTGGAGTACCCTAAGCTCAAGCAAAAAGGGGTTTAATGACTGCTCTCACATACTACAAGCAGACTGGTACAAGCAGGCACAAGTATCAGCAGGCCCCACCTACAAGAGGCAGAGATCACCACAAGCAATAACAAGAGTAAAAGGCATCATTACGACACCTGGTGCCAAGAAACAGGTACAAGTAAACTTTGGTGCAGGCAAAGGCGTGCACAAAGAAAAGCTCGTAATAGCAGACTGAATAGTAGTAAACTCAGCGGTAGTGAGCAGAAGATCAAGCAGATAATGCTATAAGAAGAGAAGCAGAAGCATCATGGGGGGAGGGGACTTATTTCTTACAAGCAGAGGCTAGTGCAAGCAGACGCTGGTACAAGTAGGAGTCAGTACAAGACGACGCTAGTGCGAGTGCAAGCAGACCCAAGAAGCCAACAACGAATAACTAATACAAGGAAGCCTTATACAAGGAGAACTCACCATGTACAAGCAATACAAGCAGAACTCATCATGCACAAGCCTAATACAGGCAGAACTCACCATGTACAAGCAATACAAGCAGAACTCATCATGCACAAGCCTAATACAGGCAGAACTCATCATGCACAAGCTTAATACAAGCAAAACTCACCATGTACAAGCAATACAAGCAGAACTCATCATGCACAAGCCTAATACAGACAGAACTCATCATGCACAAGCCTAAGACAGGCAGAACTCATCACGCACAAGCTTAATACAAGCAGAACTCATCAGGCACAAGCAGACAGTCACACGCAGTCCCTTTGATGCAAGCAGACACAGGTAAAAGGCAGATTCACCTGCTAAAAACAAGCACAAGTGAAAATCACCTTACATTAGCGGACTGTTACAAGCCAGACTCACCTGGTACAAGCAACACCAACCAGGTACAAGCAAGATTCACCATGTACAAGCAGTCACAGCTACAAGCCAGACTCACCAGGTACAAGCAAGATCCACCAAGTAAAAGCCAGACTCTCCAGGTACAAGCAAGATCCACTAGGTACAAGCCAGACTCTCCAGGTACAAGCAAGACCCACCAAGTACAAGCAAGATCCACCAAGTACAAGCCAGACTCACCAGGTACAAGCAAGACCCACCAAGTACAAGCCAGACTCATCAGGTACAAGCTAGATCCACCAGGTAAAGCAAGATCCACCAGGTACAAGCAAGACCCACCAGGTACAAGCAAGATCCACCAGGCACAAGCTAGACCCACCAGGTACAAGCAAGATCCACCAGGCACAAGCTAGACTCACCAGGTACAAGGAGACAGAGCCACACAAGCTGTAGGCTGGACATCGTCAAATAAAAAAAAAAAAGGTCCTATGGCGCGCCACACCGTTGCGTCTCGCTTCCTGTTATAACCCAACTTTTTGATGTATCACATGAACGCTTCCTCCCGGGGTACAGATGCCAGATATGCCACACCCAAGTCGCTCTTGTGCCTTGCTGTCGGCGAGGTTGTAAGGCCTTCAGAATCTGTGCGTCGCTTCGTTAACTTATCTTGGCGTCTTCAACTCTCGGGGGCGTTGTTTTTTGGGGTTTTTTTTTGCGGTATCACACAAAACTTCACGTTTACACGTTTATGAATGGTGGTTCTACTCGTCCACCTGTGTGGAGACTGGCTTACTGTGGCTGGTTAAGAGCTGTGTGTGCGTCAGCCAACACCCTTCGCTGTCATGATGGATGGCCAGAAGACAGCTGTATGGCAGAGCTTGGCCACAAGGTTAACACTACTGATAGCGTCACCCTCCCCCCTCTCTCTCACTTGCTTTAAACCTCCAGTGTTAGGACGTTCGGGCCCGGCGGTTGTTGAACCTACAGTGTTAGGGTGTGTGAGGGAGGGAGTCACCACAGTCCACCACCACCGACCACACCACCTGGACAGAACATACACAGGTGAGGGTGGGAGGAAAGTCGCCGCGCTACACCCGAGCCAGGGTCCCACTCGGTGCGCGCCTGCGCCCCACACACACACACACATACACACACTGACCTCTTCGTCACGGACCTCCGTCTTTCATGTGAGGGGGACACAGGAATCCCTGAGGGCTGCTGGTACTTTACCGCACCATGACCACAGCCAGTCTCATGCCATGGGCTCATGACAGGTGGAATGCCTTCCTTGGTGTGGTTCACTGCGACTGCACTCGACCATTTGGTAGCGATGACTCCTGCCAGCTCCAGGTTATGTGGCGTCTGGTAAGACGACGCGGGTTGTTAGTCCTTGAAGAAACACTCCTCTTACAAGTCAAGCCTTATATATATATATATATATATATATATATATATATATATATATATATATATATATATATATACTATTCGCCATTTCCCGCATTAGCGAGGTAGCGTTAAGAACAAAGAACTGAGCCTTTGAGGGAATATCCTCACTTGGCCACCTTCTCTGTTCCTTCTTTTGGAAAAATTAAAAACGAGAGGGCAGGATTTCCAGTTCCACCAATCATCAGCAGCGGCGGAGTTACCGGCCGCCACACACTAATCATGTAACTCAGTGACTCGTCGTGTATTACGTGCTCTAGCTAATGGCGAGGAAGGACCTACAGCCATCCAGGTCTCGCGAGCTGAAAGGTAAGTAATACCCACAGAAGAGGATGGCCAGCATTATGACGCAGGGCTACTGGGTCAGTTCTGAGGCGAGGCTGACAGAGCTCTTAAGTCGAGACTCTAGTGGATTCGTCCCCGTTAAGTGGGTATGTTGAGCTAGGAAACAACTTGCCACTGGTGAGGACAGTACTCCGTACATGGACGGACCAATAATCACTCGTATAACCGGAGCAACTGTGTAGGAGAGCAGAATTTTCGACATCTGGACAGAACTCCGGGTTTCTAATAGGCCGGCTTGAGTTATGTGGGGTCTTCAAGACAGGTTATATTCTACGATGTTGCCAATTATCTTGATACCAATAACTGTAATTTCACTCGTGGGAGGCCATCTCTTAAACATTCACTACTCTCGTATATCTTAAATTCATATATGCTGTCAGCAGTGACCTTGTCTTCAGTTATCTTATTTCGTTTACCTAACGCCTTTACAACAGTCAAGTCCTTTAAATGAATTTGAAGAGGTTTTGTGTGTAATGTCATAATATGTCCACTAGTTCTCTCCCTACATCTCTCCAGGAACTGTTCAATGTCTACGTCATCCACGTTTTAAAGATTTAAAGCCTGTGATCATGTCACCTCTCGCTCTTCTCTCTTCCAAGGTGGGCAAATCTAAAGCCTCTTCATGCCTTGCATCATAACTCAGCTTCTCTTGATTCTGGTACCATCTTTGCAGTGCTGGAGTTTCAAATCCAATACAGGATACAGGAGATCTGTGAGAGGTTCTAGAAATAGAAGGAGACTAGGTTTTACAGGCACTGAATATGACTACGTTACGACTGCCTCAGTGGGGGGAAAACCCTGTCCGAATTTGAGAAGGCGAGACGCAGATTGAGCAACACAAGTTGGATCGAATTTGAAAGAACTGAAGGAGTGCAGTGCTAGGCTGTCAACGTATATCTCAAAGACAGACGAAAAGGAGCGAACGTGCGAGACAGAACAAGACCTTGAGGTACACAGCTGTTGTTATTGGGAATAGATGAAGTTGATCCAACGTCAACTACGGCGATGGTCAGGCCAGAGAGGAAGCTACATTTGAGAGGAAAGAGTGAGGGAGGGAGGAAAGCCAAAGGAGGGGAGATAGGATATCATAGACCCGTATGCCACACCCTGGCAATACGCTTCGATGTATCAAGGGTCACACCATCAGATTCTCATAAGTCTCTCAGGGAAAAGAACGCAAAGACCAGGTCGAAGATGGAAAAAAACAACTGGAAGGTCACACTGATGTTAAAAGATGTAGTAACACCACAGCTGGCAGCATCACCTGGGCCAAGTTCAGGTCTGTGTCTGATTCTGTCAACAGGTCCAGGACAACGTTCTGGTCAAGAGCAGCACGTCACTTGCCGCATAATTGGGGATACTTCCATCAGTGCAGCCGTCATACGTTCACTCACAATACATGCGAAAATAGTCATATTCCTGGTGTATTTGTACCACCTTCTGCCTGGAGGATGTGCCATACATAGCCAAGCCTGCGGTACCACATGTAAAACAGCGCCCTGAAATGACTGCCGATATCGAGACATTTAACATCATCTGGGTCATTAGAACTACGAGGGGATCAGACGAGCCTTAAACACATTGGAAAATGGGTGTCGTATTTAATACAGTAGCCCTCATCCCACACCCCCAACACACACCTCTTTCCTCCAGTGGAGCAATGAAACTGTTTGTTATTGTGTATAGCATCCGTACAGCTCGCTGAGTACAAACGTGTCTTTAGTGAGAACACTCATAAAACCAGGTAAATTCATCATGGCGGATGAGGTAGGCAGCGCAGCTAGGCTCCTGGAGTAGATTCTTTCACTGGAGATGAAAAATATTGCTGACTAGTAGTAGTTAACAGTAGTATGTTCTGTATGACACATACTGTCTCGGTGTGGGGGTGTCTCTCTCTTAACATCAAAGTCGCGTTTGTTGAGAAATTTTCCTCCATTCTCGCGCTGGAAGACCCAAAGGTTTAGGCTAGGTTAGGTTACGTCACTCTGCCTCTGGTTTCCAGCCTCATCACGCGTGTGTGAGAAATTCTCCGTGGAAGTCGCATCATTAATTCAACCAGTTAGGCCATTTTAGGAAGTAAAGCCAAGCTCTCATACCACGCAGTCAGCATCCCCTAACATCACCACCCTTCGACAACGAATCTATACCATAAAAAAGGAAGGTAGTCCTGTGGTGTCGGTCTGTAGCCATGCCGAGGGAGAAACGTCTGCTAACCCCCTCACCTAACCCTCTCGCACACAGTAGCCCATCCATCATCTATATTTCTTTATCCTGGATGGAAATTGCTGGCTACTTACGGTGATGTATTTTGGGGGAAAATATTAATATTATGATATACTGTAAAAAGCCAGTCCAGTCTGTAAAACATGCCGAAGTTACCTGATGTACGATGAATACCATATACGGACAAGCGTCGATAATTCATATTTTTTTCTTTCTTTTGCAGGGTAAGAACTGCTGGTTTTGCTGGGGGCGATCCGTTAAAGTGGGGAAATGTGATGATATTGTGCATGAAGGCTGTGCCGGGTATACAAGAGCTATGAAGAGGAAGAGGAGTGCAACTATACCACCATACAATGCCAATCGCTGTCCTCCGATACGACATGGCAAGGGTTTGTTGTTGTCGGAGCGTCCGCTCAGTGTAGGACAGAGGCAAATTAACCTTCTGAGAAAGCGAGCAGACTTAGAATCCACAGTTCCCAGACCCGTTCGGAAGCGTGAAATGCCAGAGTCACAAAACGAAATACAAACTTTAATAACCTCAGTATACAGTCCTTTAAAGTCCTTGCAGACAACCCAACCTAATAACCTTCGTTACAGACAACTTGCATGTCGCTAACGCACGTATCAATTCCAGATTCTGTTTTTGAGTTTATGAAAAAAAAAAGCATCTCATATAATTCTGCCATTTACGATCGATAGGTGACGAATAATGTGAATACTATTTGCGCATTACTGGGGAAGAGTTTACACACGCCTTACATTTCGTAATTCTATTTACGTCTATCAGTAGTGCACTTGGGTACATTTTGCGTGTGTTTGTGTCATCACCAGATGCAATTCATGAACTCTTGCATTATGTAAACAGTCTGTGTGTACACGACCCAAAGTCCTACATTAATAAGCCTCCCTTTTACAATGAGGTTTTGCTTTATTTACGTTTGTCTTTACCCGACAGCGCAATACACACAGGAACTTTACTTCTGTTTAGCACGCAGGTGTTTATTTATTCGGTGATTCTTCCCTTTACCTAGCATGTCATAGTCCAAAATAATTCCCTGTATTTTTCTACTTTATAGTCATGGATCTGATGTACTCAGGCAAATCAGAGGGTCAGATAAAATCAGTGTTAAACATTAGGTCATTAAGACAAGTGAGAGCAGAGGAAAATCTTGTTCGTGGGTGACGTCAACTTTGCATATGGCTGTTACCAAGCTTACCCTGGTAATAAACGTCCCAGCTGCGTTCAGCATCCCCTCACTCTATGTCATTTCTAAACTGTGGTATGTGATCCACAAGACAGACTGACACACCTACGTCCCCTAGCGTGTTGCTATTCTCGCCTAACAAAGGGAGAAGGTATGTAGCTTCTCAGGAACGACCTCTCGCAGTGCTAAAATCACATGCCTTTCTCATATTGTTGACGCTGACATTCTTGTACGTACACCTGCCCATTATCGCGACTGGAGACTAAATCATACAAGGTACGCTGACCTAAGCAAACTACTCAGGCCTCAAGCAAGAGGCAGCTGCTTCCTACCCCTTAACAAAAGAAACCGCCTTTGTCCCCCCCCCCCCCCATTACTACCCACAGCATGGCCTAGCAGCTCTTAAATACCCATGCATTAGTGAAGAAGTCTTTCTTGAAGTTCCTGGCTCAATCAGTTGAGCTGTGAGCTTACTTCAGATCACAAATGCGCCAACTGTGCCATGTGACTCTTTGACTCCAAGAGATATTGGAGCTCCTGCACCATCAGCAACACTCCCCCACCGGCAGCAGCAAACCATCTGGCTCCTGACTTCTCACCTTCCTGATAGTATTCTATGGCGTTTCCTTTCCCACTGGTTCCTCCCAGTTCACCATCTCTCATGGCCTCCTTCAAGGACCCATCTCTCAAGGTCTCCTTCAACAGACAACCTGCCCATAGCCTCCCTCAGGGAACCATCTCTCAAGGCCTCCTTCAACAGACAACCTTCCCATGGCCTCCTTCAGGGACCCATCTCTCGGGGTCTCCTTCAACACATAACCTTCCCATGGCCTCCTTCAGGGACTCATCTCTTAAGGCCTCCTTCAACAGACAACCTTCCCATGGCCTCCTTCAGGGACTCATCTCTTAAGGCCTCCTTCAACAGACAACCTTCCCATGGCCTCCTTCAGGGACTCATCTCTCATGGCCTCCTCCAGGAGCTCATCTCTCAACAGACATCTCTAGTGGCCACCTTCAGGAACTAACCCCTTAAGGCTTCCAACAACAGACAATCATCTCTTGTTCATATCTAGTATAATGATTCTTAAGATCTGTATAAACATATGGAGAAGATGAGCGAAGAAAGATTGAGAGGATTTATATATCAGAGGTGAAACAAGTAAAAAAAGGAGGGGGAGACTTAAGAAGAGGATAAAAGGGTGTAGTGACAGAGGTTCTGAGATATTGTGGTCTTAACATTCAGGAAGGTAAGAGGCGTGCATGGTACTGAACGATTTGGATCAATGCGGTATATGGGGAGCGACGAGTTGCCAATGGGCTGAACCAGGGTATATGGAGTAACCAGAAGAGACCACGAAATAGTTTACGGGGCTTGGCTGTGGATGGTATGCTCTGGTTTCGGTGAATCATACATGACAGCTACAAAGGCGATGTTAATACATCAGACCACACTTCATCTATTCCTAACGCTACCTCGCCGAGTCGTGAAACGGCAAACACTCAAACAAAAACTTAATCTATGACTCTCATAACATCAGCAATACAACGGAATATAAACATTAAAATAACATTCAGTATTCCGAATTGATGTACCAATGCACAACTTCAAGACAATAACATTGCGTACCAAACCAGATCTAATGTGAATGATAACATATAATCATAAGTATAACAATTTCTGTGCTTACTTGTAACTAGCGGAAAATATTGGTGCAACACTTCAAATATGCATTAATAATACAACAGATGCAGCAGCGGTGTAGCGGTTACCGCTCCTGACCGTGATACATTAACGGGCCCGCCCAGAGACGAGTCCACATAAATTTGAATCCTGGTCACGGCAACCGGTCCAAAGTCAACCCAGCTGCTCATCCTCCCCACGGGGCTGGTCGGTAAAATTGATATTTGGCTTAGGATATATATATATATATATATATATATATATATATTCTTTTATCGCTGTCTCTCGCGTCAGCGAGGTAGCGCCAGGAAACAGACGAAGAATGACTCATCCACACACACACACACACACACACATATATATATATATATATATATATATATATATATATATATATATATATATATATATATATATAATTATCATTATTATTTTGCTTTGTCGCTTGTCTCCCGCGTTTGCGAGGTAGCACAAGGAAACAGACGAAAGAAATGGCCCAACCCACCCCCACACACATGTATATACATACACGTCCCCACACGCAAATATACATACCCATACATCTCAATGCACACATACACATACACACACAGACATATACATATATACACATGCACACAATTCACACTGTCTGCCTTTATTCATTCCCATCGCCACCTCGCCACACACGGAATAACATCCCCCTCCCCCTCATGTGTGTGAGGTAGCGCTAGGAAAAGACAACAAAGGCCACATTCGTTCACACTCAGTCTCCAGCTGCCATGCAATAATGCCCGAAACCACAGCTGCCCCCCCCCCCCCCACATCCAGGCCCCACAGAACTTTCCACGGTTTACCCCAGACGTTTCACATGCCCTGATCCAATCCATTGACAGCACGTCGACCCCGGTATACCACATCGATCCAATTCACTCTATTCCTTGCACGCCTTTCACCCTCCTGCATGTTCAGGCCCCGATCACTCAAAATCTTTTTCACTCCATCTTTCCACCTCCAATTTGGTCTCCCACTTCTCCTCGTTCCCTCCACCTCCGACACATATATCCTCTTGGTCAATCTTTCCTCACTCATTCTCTCCATGTGCCCAAACCATTTCAAAACACCCTCTTCTACTCTCTCAACCACGCTCTTCTTATTTCCCCACATCTCTCTTACCCTTACATTACTTACTCGATCAAACCACCTCACACCACATAATGTCCTCAAACATCTCATTTCCAGCACATCCACCCTCCTGCGCACAACTCTATCCATAGCCCACGCCTCGCAACCATACAACATTGTTGGAACCACTATTCCTTCAAACATAGACATTTTTGCTTTCGGACATAATGTTTTCGACTTCCACACATTCTTCAAGGCTCCCAGGATTTTCGCCCCCTCCCCCACCCTATGATTCACTTCCGCTTCCATGGTTCCATCCGCTGCCAAATCCACTACCAGATATCTAAAACACACATCTTCCACAGAGCATCTCTATCAACTCTATCATATGCCTTCTCCAGATCCATAAATGCTACATACAAATCCATTTGCTTTTCTAAGTATTTCTCACATTCTTCAAAGCAAACACTTGATCCACACATCCTCTACCACTTCTGAAACCACACTGCTCTTCCCTAAACTGATGCTCTGTACATGCCTTCACCCTCTCAATCAATACCCTCCCATATAATTTACCAGGAATACTCAACAAACTTATACCTCTGTAATTTGAGCACTCACTCTTATCCCCTTTGCCTATGTACAATGGCACTATGCAAGCATTCCGCCAATCCTCAGGCACCTCACCATGAATCATACATACATTAAATAACCTTACCAACCAGTCAACAATACAGTCACCCCCTTTTTTTAATAAATTCCACTGCAATACCATCCAAACCCGCTGCCTTGCCGGCTTTCATCTTTCGCAAAGCTTTTACTACCTCTTCTCTGTTTACCAAATCATTTTCCCTAACCCTCTCACTTTGCACACTACCTCGACCAAAACATCCTATATCTGCCACTTTATCATCAAACACATTCAACAAACCTTCAAAATACTCATTCCATCTCCTTCTCACATCACTACTTGTTATCATCTCCCCATTAGCCCCCTTCACTGAAGTTCTCATTTGTTCCCTTGTCTTACGCACTTTATTTACCTCCTTCCAAAACATCTTTTTATTCTCCCTGAAATTTAATGATACTCTCTCACCCCAACTCTCATTTACCCTCTTTTTTGCCTCTTGCACCATTCTCTTGACTTCCTGCCTCTTTCTTTTATACATCTCCCACTCATTTGCATTATTTTTCAGCAAAAATCGTCCAAATGCCTCTCTCTTCTCTTTCACTAATAATCTTACTTCTTCATCCCACCACTCACTACCCTTTCTAATCTGCCCACCTTCCACGCTTCTCATGCCACAAGCATCTTTTGCGCAAGCCATCACTGCTTCCCTAAATACATCACATTCCTCCCCCACTCCCCTTACCTCCTTTGTGCTTACCTTTTTCCATTCTGTACTCAGTCTCTCCTGGTACTTCCTCACACAAGTCTCCTTCCCAAGCTCACTTACTCTCACCACTCTTTTCACCCCAACATTCTTCTTTTCTGAAAACCTCTACAAATCTTCACCTTCGCCTCCACAAGATAATGATCAGACATCCCTCCAGTTGCACCTCTCAGCACATTAACATCCAAAAGTCTCTCTTTCGCGCGCATATCAATTAACACGTAATCCAATAACGCTCTCTGGCCATCTCTCCTACTTATATACGTATACTTATGTATATCTCTCTTTTTAAACCAGGTATTCCCAATCACCAGTCCTTTTTCAGCACATAAATGTACAAGCTCTTCACCATTTCCATTTACAACACTAAACACCCCATGTATACCAATTATTCCCTCAACTACCACATTACTCACCTTTGCATTCAAATCACCCATCACTGTAACCCGGTCTCGTGCAACAAAACTACTATCACACTCACTTAGCTGCTCCCAAAACACTTGCCTCTCATGATCTTTCTTCTCATGCCCAGGTGCATATGCACCAATAATCACCCATCTCTCTCCATCAACTTTCAGTTTTACCCATATCAATCTAGAGTTTACTTTCTTACACTCCACCACATAGTCCCACCACTCTTGTTTCAGAAGTAGTGCTACTCCTTCCTTTGCTCTAGTCCTCTCACTAACCCCTGACTTTACTCCCAAGACATTCCCAGACCACTCTTCCCCTTTACCCTTGAGCTTCGTTTCCCTCAGAGCCAAAACATCCAGGTTCCTTTCCTCATACATACTACCTATCTCTCCTTTTTTCTCATCTTGGTTACATCCACACACATTTAGACACCGCAATCTGAGCCTTCGAGGAGGATGAGCACTCCCCGCGTGACTCCTTCTTCTGTTTCCCTTTTTAGAAAGTTAAAATACAAGGAGGGGAGGGTTTCCAGCCCCATGCTCCCGTCCACTTTGGTCGCCTTCTATGACACGTGAGGCATGCGTGGCAGCTATTCTTTCTCCCCTATATATATATATATATATATATATATATATATATATATATATATATATATATATATATATATATATACATATATATATATATATATATATATATATATATATATATATAGAGAGAGAGAGAGAGAGAGAGAGAGAGAGAGAGAGAGAGAGAGAGAGTTAATTGGATGGGATTCAGTTGTCCGTGCCGTATCAGCTAACAAAAAAGAAACCACAAGAACACAACATAACACTCGAGCATTAATGTACATAGACGTCCAATTATCGGGAAAAATCAGGATTCGCCCTTGGAAACCACTCGTCAATTGATGATCGTCAGTTCTTAATCGTGTGTCAGTCTGTACTTCATATGAACACACTGGGCAAGGGTCGAGCGAGGACGTGTGTCTGAGAGCGTACAGTGGCTGTTACTAGGTTGTATCTATTATCTTATCCACACCGTGGCATTGGGAATGAGGTAATGACGATGATTTATTATAGGCATCAGCGGCTGGCACGACTCACGGAGGGAAGGCTACAAACCGTTGTATCCCCAGGTAAACAAGTCACACCACAGGCCTTCGACACGTATTTATCTTTCCTCCCCCTCCTACTTCTTACCTTCTCTCCCTATTCTTACCCTCCCTTCTTTTCCTTACCTTCTATCCCACATTTACCATCTCCCTCCACTTCTTACCTCACCTCCCACTTCCTACCTCTCCTCCTACTTCTTTCCATCCTCCCACTTCTTACCTAACCTTCCCCTTCTACCTTCCCTCCCACTTCTTCACTCCTTTTCCACTTCGTACCTACCCGTCAACTTTTTTTTTTTTTACCTTCCTTTCCCACATTTACCATTCCCTCCAACCTTTAACCTTCCCTCTCGCATTTAACATTCCATCCCATTTCTTACCTCCCCTCCCAAACCCATGGAGAAAAGAAACCTATTCATAGCTGGTCGAATGGGATGGAAGCAAGCGTAGCACCACGATCGAGGCTTCTTGTGTTACCTAATAGCTTAATCCAATCCTGCTGGAGATACAGGACTTGCAGATCACATCTGATTTTGTCCAGTAGGGTTGTGAGCGCTCCCTAGTGTATATACCCGCGGAACATATCAAAATATTTCCTTTGTCCTAACCACGATGTGCGCTACCGTGTTAATGATTCATTAATATGTACCAATGAGCTCACGATTACTGTACTGAATCAGCCAGAGAGCGTGTGGGTGGAACTTCCCAGGTAACATGATAAGAGTGGCATGTCGGCGGCGGCAGTGCATGACACAAGATATGACATGAAAAATAGAACACCCTTTTTGTTTGCAGAGCGAACAGATGGACGGTGTGCCACAACGGTGAGGCAAACTTGATAAACGAAGGAATCCAACAATAACAGTGATATATATACGTACACTTCACAGAAGCTTTGGTAGAAATATATCTTCTCATGAAAAAGACCCCAGCAATATGCATCAAACTTCAATGAAAAGAACATTGTGACAAGAGAAATAAAATGAGAAAAAAAAAAAATGAAATAGTCTCCAAGCTCAACCGCTTGCTAGCGGCCACACAATTTCAATGCGATACTGAGATCTGTCTGGCTTAAAATAAACGAATAAATAAATAAACATGCAAATAGTCACATCTCTGAACCAGAGAGCTAAGAACTATCCCTAGAAGAGGGGAAAGAATCAACAGATCGGCGTAGGGATGGCAGACGTAGTTTTGAGTTACCCATCACGCACACTTGTCCGTTTTTTGTTTTTTGCTCACTGTCAAACCAGTAGCATTTTTCTAAAGTATCTTCAACAATATAAAAATCATCCATCGATAATAATGCGGATATATCTTAGTGAGTAAAGCTCGCTGGTACGAGGCCAGCTTCGAATGTAAATTTTTAGTAAATACATTAATTCTAGTGGCTACATACAACAATTAAACCAAGCACTAGGCTAGTACAAACTGTCAACGCAAGAACTAGGCTAGCACATAGGCTATTACAAACTGTCAACGCAAGAACTAGGCTAGCACATAGGCTAGTACAAACTGTCAACGCAAGAACTAGGCTAGCACATAGGCTAGTACAAACTGTCAACGCAAGAACTAGGCTAGCACAAACTGTCAACTCAAGAACTAGGCTAGCACATAGGCAGGTACAAACTGTCAACGCAAGAACTAGGCTAGCACATAGGCTAGTACAAACTGTCAACGCAAGAACTAGGCTAGCACATAGGCTAGTACAAACTGTCAACGCAAGAACTAGGCTAGCACATAGGCAGGTACAAACTGTCAATCAAGAACTAGGCTAGCAAATAGGCTAGTACAAACTGTCAACGCAAGAACTAGGCTTGCACATAGGCTAGTACAAACTGACAACGCAAGAACTAGGTAGCACATAGGCTAGTACAAACTCAACACAAGAACTAGGCTAACAAATAGGCTAGTACAAACTGTCAACGCAAGAACTAGGCTAGCACATAGGCTAGTACAAACTGTCAACGCAAGAACTAGGCTAGCACATAGGCTAGTACAAACTGTCAACGCAAGAACTAGGCTAGCACATAGGCTAGTACAAACTGTGAACGCAAGAACTAGGCTAGTACAAACTGTCAACGCAAGAACTAGGCTAGCACATAGGCTAGTACAAACTGTCAACGCAAGAACTAGGCTAGCTCATAGGCTAGTACAAACTGTGAACGCAAGAACTAGGCTAGCACATAGGCTAGTACAAACTGTCAACGCAAGAACTAGGCTAGCACAAACTGTCAACGCAAGAACTAGGCTAGCACATAGGCTAGTTCAAACTGTCAACGCAAGAACTAGGCTAGCACATAGGCTAGTACAAACTGTCAAAGCAAGAACTAGGCTAGCACATAGGCTAGTACAAACTGTCAACGCAAGAACTAGGCTAGCACATAGGCTAGTTCAAACTGTGAACGCAAGAACTAGGCTAGCACATAGGCAAGTACAAACTGTCAACGCAAGAACTAGGCTAGCAAATAGGCTAGTACAAACTGTCAACGCAAGAACTAGGCTAGCACATAGGCTAGTACAAACTGTAAACGCGTGTCAATTGAGTGACTTTTTCGCCGTCTTTCGTTTTCGCAACGCGTCGGCTGAGTCCTGTAAATGTATACTATCATCATTAGAAAATGGCATTAAAAAGATGCGTTTTTTTTTTTTTATTCTTCCAGACTTAGAGTTTCTGAGATGTGCTACCTTCAGCAGAGAGTATATTGGAGGTGTGGGAGTTGTGTCTACAGCAATGGTCGTTTCAAGGTAGAGCTGTGGTAAGGAAACTGTGGGCTGTGCTAGTTTTGATGGAGCGCTCATGTGTGGGAAGCTCTATCACCAACATTACTAATATTAGGCTAGGCGCACGCTGAGACGCAGGCGACGCACCACACAGCAAGGCAGAAATGGTGTAGGTAGTCGAATCAAATGAGAGCACGTACACTGAGCCTTGCGTCCCAGTATGCTACGTGCTCTCATTGAACTAGCCACAGATTTCTGCCCTACTATGTGATGCGTCGCCTGTGTCGCCCTGCGTCTCAATGTGCGCTGAGCTTTACTCTGAATTGAGTGCCGGTAAATCTGTTGACTGGCCGTAAAGAAAGAATAGTGACTGATGGTCGTGCCTCACAATGGTCAGACGTGGCAATTGGTGTGCCGGAAGGGTCAGGACTAGTTTTCTTTCACACACACACACACACACACACACACACACATAGAGAGAGAGAGAGAGAGAGAGAGAGAGAGAGAGAGAGAGAGAGAGAGAGAGAGAGAGAGGCACAGTGGTGCGCATGATCTAGTTTATGCGTATCGTTTCATTTTTCTTGTGGTTATATATCTATTATACTTTGTCGCTGTCTCCCGCGTTAGCGAGGTAGCGCAAGGAAACAGACGACAGAATGGCCCAACCCACCCACATACACATGTATATACATACAAGTCCACACACGCACATATACATACTTATACATTTCAATGTATATATATATATATATATATATATATATATATATATATATATATATATATGTACATAATTCATACTTGCTGCCTTTATTCATTCCCGTCGCCACCCCGCCACACATGAAATGACATCCCCTTCCCCCGCACGCGAGCGAGGTAGCGCTAGGAAAAGACAAAGGCCACATTCGTTCACACTCAGTCTCTAGCTGTCATGTAATAATGCACCGAAACCACAGCTCCCTTTCCCCATTCAGGCCCCACAAAACTTTCCATGGTTTATCCCAGACGCTTCATATGCCCTAGTTCAATCCATTGACAGCACGTCGACCCCGGTATACCACATCGTTCGAATTCACTCTATTCCTTGCACGCCTTTCACCCTGCTACATGTTCAGGCACCGATCGCTCAAAATCTTTTCCATTTTTCCACCTCCAATTTGGTCTCCCACTTCTCCTCGTTCCCTCCACCTCTGACACATATATCCTCTTTGTCAATCTTTCCTCACTCATTCTCTCCATGTGACCAAACCATTTCAACACACCCTCTTCTGCTCTCTCAGCCACACTCTTTTTATTACCACACATCTCTCTTACCCTTTCATTGCTTACTCGATCAAACCACCTCTATATATTGAAAAGGATCACAATTTAGCGCGTTATCTATTCCTGAGTCCAAGGGAAAATGAAACACGATAAGTTCTCAAGTGCACTTCGTGTAATAGTATCATCAGGAGAGATACAAGAAAGAAAAATGTCAGTTGATATACAACGAAGAGACGTAGCAACTAGTAGTTTACCAAATGGCGTCCTAGCTATTCGGTATTTGCACACGAAAGTGCACTTGGGAACTTGTGTTTCATTTTCCCCGGGGACTCATAGGAATATATATATATATATATATATATATATATATATATATATATATATATATATATATATATATATATATATATGATGCTGATTACTTGTTGCACTGTAAGATAATGAAATTCGCCGAAGATATTAATGTGGGAAAAAAATTCAAAAATGAAATTGAAGGTCTGGGGCCTCAAAACGATACAGATGAATAAGGTGATGAACTGTGTTCATAGGTGGCAAAAAAATTTTCATCGATAAATGCAGATTTCAAGAAACCGGTAGCAAAAATTAGAAGTCAAACTAAAACATGGATTCTGTTGAACTACGAACGATACATGCGGAAAAATACTTTGATGTCATGATCTCTGGTGACTAAAAGCCAAATACGCAAAGTAGAAAGGCAGTAAAGTGGACGAACACAAATTATTGGAATCATGGGTAAAGTTTTCGGACTCAGGTCTGGGGAAAACATCCTTCCTCCTTACAATTCACTGGTGTGTCACCATCTTGTGTATTGCGTTTTTTGGTCACTTGAAAAAAAGACGTAGATCCACCAACGTGATTCCCGGACTGAGAAAGAAATCCTATGAGAGCAGATTAAACGAGTTACATTTCATCATCTTTTCGTCATGCTTCGTCTGATTTCACATGCAGTAATGGGTACAAACCTGCGAGCAAACGTTTTAATGAGGCGAACCTGCGAGCAAACGTTTTAATGAGGCGAACCTGCGAGCAAACGTTTTAATGAGGCGAACCTGCGAGCAAACGTTTTAATGAGGCGAACCTGCGAGCAAACGTTTTAATGAGGCGAACCTGCGAGCAAACGTTTTAATGAGGCGAACCTGCGAGCAAACGTTTTAATGAGGCGAACCTGCGAGCAAACGTTTTAATGAGGCGAACCTGCGAGCAAACGTTTTAATGAGCCGAACCTGCGAGCAAACGTTTTAATGAGGCGAACCTGCGAGCAAACGTTTTCATTCGAATGAGGCGAAGTACTTACCCTTCGAAAACAGGTTCGTAAACATATGAAATCATTTACCAATTAGAGTGGTTGAAAGCAGTACCATAGGCACGTTCGAGAATAACCAGCCTTGATCAATATTTTGCTGCAAGGCCACGACTGACATGAAATGCGCCTCTTCTGTTACATGAAAAGTTTGCAGGTTTTCTAAAACGTGTGTGTATGCCTTCGTATTCGTATGACACTAACCTGTGAGCAGCGGACATCTTCAACTAACACGAACAGCCTCGAAAGGACAACATGGGTTGTTTGTATATGGAACCAAATGATTGTTTACGTTGATACCACTTCCCAAACGTAACTTTCTTACCTAAGGAAAAGGAGTGAATTTGATAGGAAGAGGCAAGATAATGGCAGGTGGCGATAGACGGAGATATATGTTACTCACAGCGGCCAATGAATAACCACAATGAATAACCAATGTTTCATATACATCAGCGATTGGCCTTACGTGTAGCCAGCCACCTAAAAGCAGCCTAGCTGCTCGAGACTAAGAGTGAGGAAATATTTCGCTAACAACAGACAATCGCTTCCACTTGCTGCCGCCAAAAGTAATGGAAATGTGCATTTTGTATGAATTAGTGACGGATGACGGATATCGTCTGTCTTTCGTGATAACCTGCAAGTGACACAGGTGTGGCCATTCAGACATTCATATTTCTTTTTAATATTATAATACACTTCTTTTTTTGCATTTTTTCTTTTTTTTGAGCTTTCAGAACAGTAGCCTAACTAGCTAGGACCCGCGCTATGGTCACGTCGCCTCTACCCGTCCGTATTATCAGTATTACTATTACTATTCTATCATTAATATTATTATCATTATTATTATTATCATTATTATCATTATTATCATATAACCCCAAGGGACCCTTTATTATTATCATTATTATTATTTCCAAATTTTTTTTCCAAACTATTCGCCATTTCCCGCGTTAGCGAGGTAGCGTTAAGAACAGAGAACTGGGCCTTTGAGGGAAATCCTCACCTGGCCCCCTTCTCTGTTCCTTCTTTTGGAAAATTAAAAAAAAAATAATGAGAGGGGAGGATTTCCAGCCCCCCGCTCCCTCCCCTTTTAGTCGCCTTCTACGACACGCGGGGAATACGTGGGAAGTATTCTTTCTCCCCTATCCCCAGGGATAATAATAATAATAATAATGATTATCATCATTATTATTATTATATTATTATTATCATAATCATTATCATTATCATTATCATTACTATTATTACTATCATTATCATTATTATCATGTAACCCCAAGGAACCCTTTATTAAGAGATTACTATTATCATCATTATTATTATTATTATTATTATTATCATTATTATCATTATCATTCTATTATTATTATCATTATTATTATTACTATTACTATTATTATCATTATCATATAACCCCAAGGAACCCTTTATTAAGAGATTACTATTATCATCATTATTATTATTATTATTATTATCATTATTATCATTATCATTCTATTATTATTATCATTATTATTATTACTATTACTATTATTATCATTATCATATAACCCCAAGGAACCCTTTATTAAGAGATTACTATTATCATTATTATTATTATTATTATTATCATTATTATCATTATCATTCTATTATTATTATCATTATTATTATTACTATTACTATTATTATCATTATCATATAACCCCAAGGAACCCTTTATTAAGAGATTACAATTATTATCATCATTACTATTACTATTATTATTATTATTATTATTATCATTATCATATAACCACAAGGAACCCTTTATTACGAGATTCCTGCAGTTGTAAAGCTGCGCTGCACTTAAAAGCAGGGAAAGGATGGACTCGTTTGGAGTGAGAAGTTTGACAAATCGTACATCCATGATAAAACCTCACCGATGGTGGCTTTCCCATTGGCGTGGTAACCACAAACAGACAGACTCTGGTAACCCCTCGTGTACTGTTATCCACAATGACATGTTTAAAACGAGAACCTATATGAATCATTCGTACTGAAATATCGTTCATCTATTAACATATTTACGGAGACATTTACGTATTGCCTCTTCGCTATATCCAGTCAGTTATGCCTGCTGAAGTAATGGTGCTTTTTAAATTCCAAAAGACATTTATGAACATATCAAAATAAATGAAGAGTGAAAGAAGTATTCATCTATTCAGCTAAATTATTTTCCACAGATTAAACAAACCGTTTAGTCGTCGTAGCTGTAATAATAATGATAATAATAATAATGCAATCACTGCTACAGTATGGTAATAACAGCCTCTCTCACTGACAGAAACATCAGGTCCAAACGACCCCTGAAATCCCGCCCTGCCTTTGTTTTCATGTACTCTATCAACCTGGATGCCTGGTGGACGACATAAGGCGAGATGACGTGTGGTGGGAAGAAGATATGGCCCTTACAACGTTCGTTGGAACGGATCATTACGAAATATAACTTTTAAGGGAAGTAAAAGTAAACAAGTCACCTTGTCCACATAGTAAGTTTATGATCCGCTCGTTGTCCGTCTTGGACAATCACTTGTTTACCAAATGGCGGCCTAGCTACGTGTCTTCGTTGTATACATTAACTGACTGTGATGTTTCTCTCTTGTGTCTCCCTTGATGATGTGGTTATTACACGAAAGTGCATTTGGGAACTTACTGTGTTTCACTTTCCCCGTGGACTCATAAATATAAGTTTTTCGATATTTCTATCATTCTAAAAAGCGCTGAATAACAATGAGGTCCAAACACTCTACAAAACTCCACAAAATCCTATCATCAAACTGTGAAAACGCACTTTGTTGAAGTGTGAAAGATGCCACAATTTCACATTGGGAAACAAAAATTTCACTTTTTAAGAATGATCGTTCATTTTCTTTGTGACCTTGCTAAAAGAATTATAGACAACAGTGTGTGCTGAGGTCAGTACCAGAGCCTTACACCAAATGTTATTTCATTTACCTATTCTTTTTTTCCCCTCCAATCAGTTACAGTCATGGACACGTCATTATCACAGGTAGACCTTAAAGTAAATCATATAAAGGACTAAATGCACAAAGAAGTCAAGAAAACAAAGGAAAGATACTCTGAGATTTTATTTAGGAGATAGCTGCTAGGTAAGATACGAATTCCAAAGCTAGGAGGTTTAGGGGAAAACACACACACACACACACACACACACACACACACACACACACAAAGACCCACCCTGAGTCGGCAACGGCCACGCAGTGGTTCGCTGAGTATTAACGCGGTCTAGTTAATGGTGGGGGCACGCACGTAGCCGGTTACAACCAGAGTAATATTCACAGAAGAGGGAAAGTGAACCAACGCTGCGAAATAGGGCAAGTGGGCCAAGTTTCAAGGTTAGATTAGATAAGCTGATAAGACTGTTTCGAACGCGACTCTGTCACGTAAATATCTATAGCTAGAACAAGCATACATTAGTCCTTTCCTATCATCTGTAAAAGAATAAGGTTTGCCATTTGGACATGACTCCTAGTTTCTCAAGATGCGGGCTTAGCTGTCTATGTAATGAGGGGTTTCCAGGATAGGTTAGATGTTACGGTGATAACAAGCATGTTTATGGTGCCGTATTGGTGTTATTACAGAGCCTTCGAATTAGATGGAAACGTTTTGGTAAAGTAAACGTTAAAGTCACCCCTACTTTTGCCGTAACCCGTGCACGCCTCACACCCTCCTGCATGTTCAGCCCTCGATAACTCAAAACTTTCACTCCATCTCTCCCTTGATCTACCCCTCCTCCTTGTGATCTTCCCCTTATGACACATACGTCCTCTAATTCAATCTCTCCTCACCCATCCTTCTCCATGTCCTTATCATTACAGCACACCCTGCTCAGCTGTTTCAAACCTACTCCGTTTTCCACATGTTTCTCCCGGTGTCATTCCTTGGTCGATCAACACCCTCCTGACATCATACAATTCATTTCTGACACATCCACCCTCCTCTGCAACGTACTGACCATGATTATATATATATATATATATATATATATATATATATATATATATATATATATATATATATATATATATATATACATGATGATAATCTCGAAGAAAAATGAAACCCGATAAATTCAGGTTACACTTCCGTGTATCAGATCTTAAGGGGAGATGTAATGAACAAAAGTGCACTCGAGACTTGCTGTGTCTAACATTTCTTCGTTGGTATTAGCAAATACGTATATCACGCGCATCACTACGGACCTACTGCATATATATATATATATATATATATATATATATATATATATATATATATATATATATATATATATATATATATCGGCGAAGGTGTATCTTCGACTGATGACAAAAGGGAGTGCAGCCTCGTCAAAGATTCTCACTCCACATCACATCCACGGGAGTAGCGCAGTCTTGTAGTTGGCAAGCGGCTCTTGATATGGAATCCCCTTCAATAAAGGGTTTTCGTGTGTCATGTAGCTATTCATCACCGCCACAGTGCTCGTTCCCCTAAGGCTGCCTCTCAATGCCACTGTACAGTATTCCATCCGTTGCATAAAACATCTGACTACGTATTGTACATGTCACTCGAGGCCATACGTATGGGTCACTGTCTTGTTCATGGCAACGTATATGTATGTGATAACGAACCTCGGGGAACACAAACTGTAATTATGAGTGAGGTAACAACCTACGATGTGTGTACCAATTCGGGCCAAATATATATATATATATATATATATATATATATATATATATATATATATATATATATATCCCTGGGGATAGGGGAGAAAGAATACTTCCCACGTGTCGTACTTCACTGCGTGTCGTAGAAGGCGACTAAAAGGGGAGGGAGCGGGGGCTGGAAATCCTCCCCTCTCGTTTTTTTTTTTGATTTTCCAAAAGAAGGAACAGAGAACGAGGCCAGGTGAGGATATTCCCTCAGAGGCCCAGTCCTCTGTTCTTAACGCTACCTTGCTAACGCGGGAAATGGCGAATAGTATGAAAAAAGAAATATATATATATATATATATATATATATATATATATATATATATATATATCGATGTTACCAGACTCGTCTTGCATTAGGTTATATCACGAGTGAAAAGTCACAGGTTGCACCAGTAGAATCTCGCCAGGGGAACTTCTCACTCCGAGGACGTCTATCATTTCCCTCATGGTGACTGCCGTGCTGCCTCTGACGCTGCAGGAGCCCCGTGGAGGTGGAGGGAGTGAGTCAAGTCAGTCATGGGGTTTGCATAATACTATGAGGGTCTCAGGTGTGAGGAGGTATGTTTTAGCTCCGTACTCCCGCGTCACTCTTTCCTAGCCTAGCTTAGTCCAGCCTTCATGCGGTGGTGGTGATGGGGACTGGTAAACAGCTAATGTGTAATGTGTCAGCTAGACAATGGATGCGGGCAAATGAGGCCATTGTTCGTTTGTTCCTAACGCTACCTCGCAAAGGAGGGGGAGAGGCAAATACGTCTTGAAAATTAACATTTGTACTGTTGTTTTACTTGCACTTTCTTCACAATGTTTACGATGGTACTGTGAGTGTATCTGGTCAAGATTCATCTGCCACTCACGGGGTACAGAGTAAACTCACCATGTCTTGATTTTTCGCGATGAACAATTTCCCTTTTTTTTTTTTTTTCCCTGAAGTCTGTCGCTACATAATACAATCACTTGTACATACATGCAGTCTTGTGAGGTTTAACCGCAACGTTCCACAAGTCAATACCAAAGTCCGCAAGGGAATCCTAGATTATTGAACTTTTCTTTCACATATCAATATAAATTTGAGTCTCTATACATCATTTACAATTTTCAACAACAGCTGGTCTTCCACAGCAGTAGGTTAAAGATTACTCATTTCTTATAATAATGAGGATATGATATATTCTCTGGGTATACGATATATTCTTTGGGTATATGATATATTCTTTGGGTACATATGACATATTCTTTGGGTATATGATACATTCTTTGGATGCGATATATTCTTTGGGTATATGATATATTCTTTGGGTATATGATATATTCTTCGGGTATATGATATATTCTTCGGGTATATGATATATTCTTTGGATATGATATATTCTTCGGGTGTATGATATATTCTTTGGATACATGATATATTCTTCGGGTATATGATATATTCTTCGGGTATATATATTCTTTGGATATGATATATTCGGGTATACGATATATTCTTCGGATATATGATATATTCTTCGGGTATATGATATATTCTTCGGGTATATGATATATTCTTTGGGGTATATGATATATTCTTTGGATGATATATTCTTCGGGTATACGATATATTCTTCGGATATATGATATATTCTTCGGGTATATGATATATTCTTCGGGTATATGATATATTCTCTGGGTATATGATATATTCTCTCGGTATATGATATATTCTTTGGATATATGACATATTCTTTGGGTATATGACATATTCTCTGGGTATATATTCTTTGGTATGATATATTCTTCGGGTATATGATATATTCTTCGGGTATATGATATATTCTCTGGGTATATGATATATTCGTCGGGTATATGATATATTCTTCGGGTATATGATATATTCTTCGGGTATATGATATATTCTTTGGATATGATATATTCGGGTATACGATATATTCTTCGGATATATGATATATTCTTCGGGTATCTGATATATTCTTTGGATATCTGATATACACTTCGGGTATATTCCTGGATGGTCCAGGTTCTTGGTTCTGGTAGTGGTACCGATGCGTCGCCGGGGTCTCTCTCGCCCGGGTGACCTCCAACACTGAGCAGCAAGTCTCGCGTGACTTAGTCTACTTTCCACACCCGAAGCGTTTACCTTTCCCCCCCTGCATCAATTCCACCGATGACTGGTTACAAGGTCGTATGATTAACACCGTCTCCCATATATAACATATATATATATATATATATATATATATATATATATATATATATATATATATATATATATATAAGACCTTGATGACTAGAAGGGTGGTTCGTGGAACGCTTACAGCACCAGCAACGTAGTTGAGTTAAGGTGGGGCAATCAACACGCGATTGGTTGGAAATATTGATAGACAAATATGAAACACGGTTATATTTAGTCCCATGACCATAAGCAGGAGTTTTTTCTTCAAGTAATAAGCCAGTTTAAGTTCCAGTTTACATCTATGAGTTCCAGTTTACATCTATAAGTTCCAGTTTACACTCTTTAAGTTCGTTTACATCATAAGTTCCAGTTTACACTCTATAAGTTCCAGTTTACATCTATAAGTTCCAGTTTACATCTATAAGTTCCAGTTACACTCTATAAGTTCCAGTTTACATCTGTAAGTTCCAGTTTAAATCATAAGTTCCAGTTTACATCTATAAGTTCCAGTTTACATCTATAAGTTCCAGTTTACATCTATAAGTTCCAGTTTACATCATAAGTTCCAGTTTACATCTATAAGTTCCAGTTTACATTCTATAAGTTCCAGTTTACATCTATAAGTTCCAGTTTACATCTATAAGTTCCAGTTTACATCTATCATTTCGGGACATAATTCAGGCAAGGCTTAAGCCGTTCACTTCTTCGGACGGATGGGCAAACCAATGTTTAAAATCTGATGGGTATCTCTCATTCGAACGTCTCAAGTCGTGAAAAGGTTGAAGTTACACGTCAAAGTTCGTTTCCCGACGAGGCAGGCTGGGCGATCTTTGTGTCTGCCATCCTAAATAATGGACTGCTGGGCTATTGAAGGGAGATCATGGTTCATTCATCGAATACAGGACCTCAAAACAATCTACCTTTTCTACACTTATAACTATACTGCCATGTAAGGTGAACTGTGGTGAGGGATAGAGCAAATAGAGCTCTCTCAACCTGGTGGTCATTTACTCATTCCTTATACAGCTTGTTCTGCAAAAAAAATGGCTTCTCTTGTGAGAAATGCAGAAATCATTCTGCGTGGTGGTTGTATGACGCAGAACTCACAACATGAGTTACGTGGCTACTGGGCTCACAGAACATGATCAATATCATATACAGGTCATAGAAAAAAAAAGTAATAGTACATATTCACGAAGTGATCTTGAATACGAAAATTTATTTACAATGTAATGACGTGTGATACACGAGCCATTTGGCGTTCTTTATTTCTGCGCAAACACCATATACAGAAGAGAGGTAGTCGACAAAGGAAAAAAAAAAAAAGAGTGTTTTTGATCAATGGAGAATGGCCTCCCTAGTGTACCAGTTAGGCATTACGACCCCACGACTCTTACAGGCCCCGAGTTCGAGTGCGGGACAAGAAAGTGGCTTACATCCAACCCCGTTATTCATCCTACCCTTAGAAAACAATCGTTCAGTGTACACTTGGCGTCAACTGGGGTACTGTACTCAAGTCATTTCGTAATCACACCATATGACCAATTTCTATCAAAGAGTCCTAATGTTACCCAGTGCCATTCTAAAGGCTCCAGCAGCCCAAGGCTGTGTTATGACGACAATGTCTCCCAGTGAGACACCCTCACCGAAGACGACACGCCAGAGTCACTCACAATTGAGTCATTCCAAAATGCTTACCTAAACTCTACAATGGAGTTCCCAAGGAGCAGTTCTGTCTCGAGCTCTCTTCAATCTCTTCCCACATGACCTCCCACTACCTCAGGCAAAGTTCACCATCAGGGGTCCTTTCGTATGAAGACGACCTCAAAATCACATCACAACACCCAGACACCAAAGCAGCAACATCAGAAAGGCAGCGCAACATTACACAATGAGCAACACACCAACCATTCTAATGCATCACCAGGGAACGCAACACTACACAATTAGAACTATGGTCCACCTACAAGAGACTGTCTGCATCTGCAGTAAAGTCTTCAATCACTCTCTCAATCCCCGACACAAACATGAATTCGGCTCCCATCCTCCACTCACCTCGCATGGACAGTCTCTCCCAATGAGCAAAACACCAACCATTCTAAAGCATCACCACGGTACGCACACGTGATATTCAGTCCCCACACCAATGGGATCAACACAAACTCAACACGCTACGTAAATGCCCTCAGAACACTTAACTGGCACTAGATTTAAACAGGAAAGAAAAAAAAAATCTATCAACCCCGTAATCAACCCATTCCTCTGCTCCTCTTTAAACTTAGTTTCGACTACTTATAGTCTTTCAAACTCTCCAAAGCCAATGTAACGAAAGCTGCAAACCAAGACAATGCTGCACTCAGGGACAATCACTGGCTACCTAGCAATCACAGATATTCCATCACCGACACAATGAAACAAAGATCATCACGATACAATCCCGCCTTGACATGCTCGCCACTCGCTTCTGTGCAACAAAAACTAGACTCCCTCCCTCCCACCCAAACCACTCTCACTAACAGCTCCCAAGCAGAAACCAAAATCTTACTCTTGCCTTACACTTCAGCAACCTCTACCCGTAGACCTCCAAACTCCAAACAAATACAACTCAAGCAAAACACATGCACCCCAAACTAACCCCATAAGCAATTAACAACACAAACAAAACACATGCACCCCAAACTAACCCCATAAGCAATTAACAACACAAACAAAACACATGCACCCCAAACTAACCCCATAAGCAATTAACAACACAAACAAAACACATGCACCCCTATACTAACCCCATAAGCAATTAACAACACAAACAAAACACATGCACCCCTATACTAACCCCATAAGCAATTAACAACACAAACAAACCACATGCACCCCAAACTAACCCCCATAAGCAATTAACAACACAAACAAAACACATGCACCCCAAACTAACCCCATAAGCAATTAACAACACAAACAAAACACATGCACCCCCATACTAACCCCATAAGCAATTAACAACACAAACAAAACACATGCACCCCAAACTAACCCCATAAGCAATTAACAACACAAACAAAACACATGCACCCCTATACTAACCCCATAAGCAATTAACAACACAAACAAAACACATGCACCCCAAACTAACCCCATAAGCAATTAACAACACAAACAAAACACATGCACCCCCATACTAACCCCATAAGCAATTAACAACACAAACAAAACACATGCACCCCAAACTAACCCCATAAGCAATTAACAACACAAACAAAACACATGCACCCCTATACTAACCCCATAAGCAATTAACAACACAAACAAAACACATGCACCCCAAACTAACCCCATAAGCAATTAACAACACAAACAAAACACATGCACCCCCAAACTAACCCCATAAGCAATTAACAACAAAAACAAAACACATGCACCCCAAACTAACCCCCATTAGCAATCAACAACCCACTTCCCACAACTTAGTCGTAAACACCTACCCACCAAACGTACGTACGCTCATCAGAAACCACACTCCCCAGACCAAACACGAGTAGCAATTACACGTCTAACGCTCTGCACATCAACGATCACTACCAACACCGTTTCAACATATCCCGAGACCCTTCATGCCTACGAGGCAGGCAGCTACCATATACATGACATCAAGCACTTACCACTCAAATGCCCTGCACTCTCTGTACACACACACACACACACACAGATACACACCCACAACATCACGCCTGTGCCTCCTGGACCAAAGGTAATATATATATATATATATATATATATATATATATATATATATATATATATATATATATGGGCCAGGTGAGGGTATTCCCTCAAAGGCCCAGTCCTCTGTTCTTAATCGCTACCTCGCTAGTGCGGGAAATGGCGAATAGTTTGAAAGAAGAAAGATATATATATACATATATATATATATATATATATATATATATATATATATATATATATATATATATATGTTATCCCTGGGGATAGGGGAGAAAGAATACTTCCCACGCATTCCCTGCGTGTCGTAGAAGGCGACTAAAAGGGAAGGGAGCGGAAGGCTGGAAACCCTCCCCTCTTTTTTTTTTTTTTCCTTCCAAAGAAGGAACAGAGAAGGGGGCCAGATGAGGATATTCCCTCAAAGGCCCAGTTCTCTGTTCTTAACGCTACCTCGCTAACGCGGGAAATGGCGAATAGCATGAAAGAAAAGATATATATATATATAAGTGTGTGTGTGCGTGTGATACATTTCCCCTGTGAACACCATGAGAAGCATGTGTTGAAGCCATCACCATATGCAGTAGATGAAGATGACAATTGCAGCTCCCTCACCATTCTAGCTTTGATCCGTCGTCACCACGACAATAATGTTACGGGTCATTTCGTATTCATTGTCTATAATGTGAAATACGAGGTCTTCACATGCAGCTGTCAGGCTATTTGACTTCTCTATATCTCTTTACCGAGTGCCTGATTACGCTGGCCATGAATACTGAAGGAAGAAGAACCTGTGGTCCGTCCGAACACGCAATGCCTGGAGGACCAATGATTAAGGAGTGACCCTGTCGTCAACAGCCCGTGATTGGTGGCCTGCCTCGGAGTCCATGAGCTGCGCGACCAATAGGAAGCCACAACACTGCCTGCACCAGGCTCTCGACACTCTTGGGATTCCACGAGAAGAGAGACATGTTTGACGGCGTTGGTGATTTGGGCGAACGGCTGTATTAAATAAGCGCATCATAAAAAGAAAAAAACAAAAACCAATTACACTGGAATTTTCCGATAAACCTGTCGAGTTCCATTATTCAACTTGACAATGGCGATGTGATTTAATGCCTTCGTCCGTGGCACATGCGCAAACACGTCCACCCTCCCGCGCCTCACGCACCGCCGTTGTTTGTTAATGACGACAGCCAGAGACCTGTCAATGCATTGAGGTTATTCCTGTTGTGGCTGCAGTACGTCACACCTGCTGTGGCTACACGTCATAGCTTCTGTGGCTGTAACGTCACAGCTGCTGTGGCTACTACGTTAGAGCTTCTGTGGCTGTAACGTCACAGCTGCTGTGGCTACTACGTCATAGCTTCTATGGCTGTAACGTCACAGCTGCTGTGACTACTACGTCATAGCTTCTGTGACTGCAACGTCACAGCTGCTGTGACTACTACGTCATAGCTTCTATGGCTGTAACGTCACAGCTGATGTGGCTACTACGTCATAGCTTCTGTGGCTGTAACGTCACAGCTGATGTGGCTACTACGTCATAGCTTCTGTGGCTGTAACGTCACAGCTGATGTGGCTACTACGTCATAGCTTCTATGGCTGTAACGTCACAGCTGCTGTGACTACTACGTCATAGCTTCTGTGGCTGTAACGTCACAGCTGATGTGGCTACTACGTCATAGCTTCAGTGGCTGTAACGTCATAGCTGCTGTGGCTTCTACGTCATCGCCTCTGTAGCAACTATGTCATGCTGCTGTGCCTGTAACGTCACAGCTGCTGTGGCTGTAACGTCACAACTTCTGTGCCTGTAACGTCATTACTGCTGTGGCTGTAACGTCATTACTGCTGTGGCTGTAACGTCATTACTGCTGTGGCTGTAACGTCACAGCTTCTGTGGCTGTATCGTCACAACTTCTGTGCCTGTAACGTCATTACTACTGTGCCTGTAACGTCATTACTACTGTGCCTGTAACGTCATTACTACTGTGCCTGTAACGTCATCACTGCCGTGGCTGTAACGTCATTACTGCTGTGGCTGTAACGTCACAACTTCTGTGCCTGTAACGTCATTACTACTGTTCCTGTAACGTCATTACTGCTGTGGCTGTAACGTCATTACTGCTGTGGCTGTAACTTCACTGCTGTTATGGCTGTAACGTCCCTGCTGCTGTGGCTGTAACGTCACTGCTACTGTGGTTGTAGCGTCACTGCTGCTGTGGCTCCAATCTCTCTCTCTCTCTCTCTCTCTCTCTCTCTCTCTCTCTCTCTCTCTCACCTCATTGGCCGTGGGGGCCCCATTAACAAAATTGACCTTGGTTCGCGCACCCCGTCCTCAGCTACTGAGACGAGAGAACATCTGGGCTGCACCAAATGCCCGAGACACACTTTGCGACTAGGCTTACCGCCACTTGCCAAATAGTTGGAGGATCCCTTCACTCATTTCCTCAGTGTTACATCTGTTCTCAACTCGGCAGGCAATGGTGAAAAAACCTTAGCACAAAATGAACTAAGAATGTTCGGGGCTCCACTGCTGAATAGTTGAACTCTCAATTTCATTAGTAGCATGAACATTTTGAACATTTTCAGTATAATTCATTTCCCACCCTCAGTTGTACAAAACGTCAAAGATGTTTGTGATAGACGTGAATTAATTCCTGTCTGTTCTCATCACTATTGTACAACCTTCTATACAACATATTTCCGTGTCTATTAATGAGAACGTTAGCAATTGAAATATCAATGACGCCTACACATGCACTTTGTGGTTCTGTCCGTTATCATTCATTATCTTCTCTGTCTATTTAAAGTATAAACTTCACCTTGAACTCATCACTCATTATCTTCTCTGTGTATTTTTAAACAATCAAGTTAACCCTGAACATCTCGGTTACTGGTTCTTTACTGACTTGAGCATATGGTGTGTCGTTCTTCACTGTAAGAATATCTTTGGTTGGCTTCGTTATCCTGTAATCGAAACCTAAGCTCTGTATGTGCACTTGTTCACCGATGGTTTACGACATTCACAGTAGAAGGTATATAGGACAAGGTGTCTGTGGTGACGGGCGGGGGTTAGTAGAGGCTAGTCTTTGTATGGACGTAAACGAGGCGACCGCTCCTGTGACACTAGATAGAATAACTTGAACAGGCTAATGCCCCTGGCCGCCCCACCCCGAGATTACGTCATTGTCATTCTGTTTACACCAAGGCGACGCTTTACTCGTTCGCGGGCAAAGGCATCAAATGGGTAAACCTCTCTCGCAATCAAATTCACGGAGAGTAGGCGCTCTCGTGTGAAGATGGTGAGGGTCCAATCATGCGTAATCTACCACATTATCAAGCTGAGAGAGAGAGAGAGAGAGAGAGAGAGAGAGAGAGAGAGAGAGAGAGAGAGAGAGAGAGTCCAAGGTCATGTTGACAAGAAGGCGGCCCCCAAGATTGCCACTGATACACGTCCTACCCCCACAGTGCCCCCAACCCCCGATCCCCCTACGCCACTGTTTGAACGCCCTCCCCCTTTCTGAAAACACCAGACCCGCCGCTGACAATGACATAACCTAGAGTGGATGGCGATATGGAGTAAGATATATTTCTCTGAGGGAAAATACAGTTATACTATCTACGATAAGACTGATGACGACATGGCAATATCAGTAAAGCTGTAAGGCTTTATATATATATATATATATATATATATATATATATATATATATATATATATATATATATATATATATATATATATTTGCTTTGTCGCTGTCTCCCTCGTTAGCGAGGTAGCGCAAGGATACAGACGAAAGAATGGCCCAACCCGCCCACATACATATGTATATACATAAACGTCCACACACGCAAATATATATACCTATACATCTCAACGTATAAATATATCTACACACACAGACATATACATATATACAAATGCACATAATTCATACTGTCTGCTTTATTCATTCCCATCGCCACCCCACCACACATGAAATAAAAAAAACCCTCCCCCTCATGTGTGCGAGGTAGCTCTAGGAAAAGACAACAAAGGCCACATTCGTTCACACTCAGTCTCTAGCTGTTATGTAATAATGCACCGAAACCACAGCTCCCTTTCCACATCCAGGCCCCACAGAACTTTCCATGGTTTACCCAAGACGCTTCACATGCCCTGGTTCAATCCATTGAAAGCACGTCGACCCCGGTATACGACATCGTTCCAATTCACTCTATTCCTTGCACGCCTTTCACCCTCCTGCATGTTCAGGCCCCGATCACTCACAATCTTTTCCACTCCATCTTTCCACCTCCAATTTGGTCTCCCACTTCTCCTCGTTCCCTCCATCTCTTGACACATATATCCTCTTTGTCAATCTTTCCTCAATCATTCTCTATGTGACCAAACCATTTCAAAACACCCTCTTCCGCTCTCTCAACCACACTCTTTTTATTACCACACATCACTCTTACCCTATTATTGCTTACTCGATCAAACCACCTCAAACCACACATTGTCCTCAAACATCTCATTTCCAGCACATCCACATCCACAACTCTATCTAAAGCCCAAGCCTCGCAACCATATAACATTGTTGGAACTACTATTCCTTCAAACATACCCCTTTTTGCTTTCCAAGATAATGTTCTCGACTTCCACGCATTCTTCAACACTCCCAGAACTTACGCCCCCTCCCCCACCCTATAATTCACTTCCACTTCCAAGGTTCCATCCGCTGCTAAATCCACTCCCAGATATCTAAAACAGTTCACTTCCTCCAGTTTTTCTCCATTCAAACTTACCTCCCACTTGACTTGTCCCTCAACCCTACTGTACCTAATAACCTTGCTCTTAGTCAAATTTACTCTCAGCTTTCTTTTTTCAAACGCTTTACCAAACTCAATCACCAGCTTCTGCAGTTTCTCACATGAATCAGCCACCAGCGATATATCATCAGCGAACAACAACTGACCCACTTCCCAAGCTCTCTCATCCACAACAGACTGCATACTTGCCCCTCTTTCCAAAACTCTTGCATTCACCTCCCTAACAACCACATCCATAAACAAATTAAACAACCATGGAGACATCATACACCCCTGCCGCAAACCTACATTCACTGAGAACCAATCACTTTCCTCTCTTCCTACACGTACACATACCTTACATCCTCGATAAAAACTGCTTCTAACAACTTGCCTCCTACGAGGTTAAGAGAAAGGTTTCGATGGTATTGCAGTGGAATTTATAAAAAAAGGGGTGACTGTATTGTTGACTGGTTGGTAAGGTTATTTGATTTATGTATGATTCATGGTGAGGTACCTGAGGATTGGCGGAATGCTTGCATAGTGCCATTGTACAAAGGCAAAGGGGATAAAATTGAGTCCTCAAATTACAGAGGTATAAGTTTGTTGAGTATTCCTGGTAAATCATATGGGGAGGGTATTGATTGAGAGGGTGAAGGCATGTACAGAGCATTAGATTGGGGAAGAGCAGTGTGGTTTCAGAAGTGGTAGAGGATGTGTGGATCAGGTGTTTGCTTTGAAAAATGTATGTGAGAAATACTTAGAAAAGCAAATGGATTTGTATGTAGCATTTATGGATCTGGAGAAGGCATATGGTAGAGTTGATAGAGAAGCTCTGTGGAAGGTGTTAAGAATATATGGTGTGGGAGGTAAGTTGCTAGAAGCAATGAAATGTTTTTATCGAGGATGTAAGGCATGTGTACGTGTAGGAAGAGAGGAAAGTGATTGGCTCCCAGTGAATGTCGGTTTGCGGCATGGGTGCATGATGTCTCCATGGTTGTTTAATTTGTTTATGGATGGGGTTGTTAGGGAGGTGAATGCAAGAGTTTTGGAAAGAGGGGCAAGTATGCAGTCTGATGCGGATGAGAGCTTGGGAAGCGAGTCAGTTGTTGTTCACTGATGATAGAGCGCTGGTGGCTGATTCGGGCGAGAAACTGCAGAAGCTGGTGACGGAGTATGGTAGTGTGTGAAAGAAGAAAGCTGAGAGTAAATGTGAATAAGAGCAAGGTTATTAGGTTCAGTAGGGATGAGAGACAAGTAGACTGGGAGGTAAGTTTGAATGGAGAAAAACTTGAGGAAGTGAAGTATTTCAGATATCTGGGAGAGGATTTGGCAGCGGATGAAACCATGGAAGAGGAAGTGAGTCACAAGGTGGGGGAGGGGGCGAAGGTTCTGGGAGCGTTGAAAAATGAGGTGAAGGCGAGAACGTTGTCTCGGAGAGCAAAAATGGGTGTTTGAAGGAATAGTGGTTCCAACTATGTTATATGGTTGTGAGGCATGGGCGATAGATAAGGTTGTGCGGAAAAGGGTGGATGTGTTAGAAATGAGAAGTTTGAGGACAATATGTGGTGCGAGGTGGTTTGATCGCGTAAGTGATGAAAGGGTAAGAGAAATGTGTAGTAGTAAAAAGAGTGTGGTTGAGAGAGAAGAAGAGGTTGTATTGAAATGGTTTAGTCACTTAGATAGAATGAGTGAGGAAAGATTGACAAAAAGGATATATGTGTCAGAGGTGGAGGGCACGAGAAGTAGGAGTCCAAATTGGAGGAGGAAGGATGGAGTGAAAAAGATGTTAAGCGATCGGGGCCTGAACATGCAGGAGGGTGAAAGGCGTGCAAGGAATAGAGTGAATTGGAAGGATGTGGTATACCGGGGTCGACGTGCTGTCAATGGATTAAACCAGGGAATGTGAAGCGTCTGGGGTAAACCATGGGAAGTTTTGTGGAGCTTGGATGTGGAAAGGGAGCTGTGGTTTCGGTGCATTACAAATGACAGCTAAAGACTGAGTGTGGACGAATGTGGCCTTTCCTAGCGATACCTGGAGCGTACGCGGGGGGAAGGGGGTGTCATTTCATGTGTTGCGGGGTGGCGGCGAATATGGATGAAGGCAGCATGTACAAATATGTACATGTGTATATATGTATATGTCTGTGTATGTATACGTTGAAATGTATTGGTATGTACATGTGCGTGTGTGGGCGTGTATGTTTATACATGTGTATGTGGGTGGGTTGTTCCATTCTTTCGTCCGTTTCCTTGCGCTACCTAGCTAACGCGGAAGACAGCGACAAAGTATACTTCCCATGCATACCTCACGTGTCGTAAAAGGCGACTAAAGGGGACGGGAGCGGGGGGCCAGAAACCCTCCCCTCCTTGTATTTTAACTTTCTAAAAGGGGAAACAGAAGAAGGAGTCACGCGTGGAGTGCTCATCCTCCTCGAAGGCTTATGTGCTGAAAAAGGACTGGTGATTGGGAATACCTGGTTGAAAAAGCGAGATATACTTAAGTATACGTATGTAAGTAGGAGAGATGGCCAGAGAGCGTTATTGGATTACGTGTTAATTGATAGGCACGCGAAAGAGATACTTTTGGCTGTTAATGTGCTGAGAGGTGCAACTGGAGGGATGTCTGATCATTACCTTGTGGAGGCGAAGGTGAAGATTTGTAGAGGTTTTCAGAAAAGAAGAGAGAATGTTGGGGTGAAGAGAGTGGTGAGAGTAAGTGAGCTTGGGAAGGAGACTTGTGTGAGGAAGTACCAGGAGAGAATGAGTACAGAATGGAAAAAGGTGAGAACAAAGGAGGTAAGGGACTGGGGGAGGAATGGGATGTATTTAGGGAAGCAGTGATGGCTTGCGCAAAAGATGCTTGTAGCATGAGAAGCGTGGGAGGTGGGTTGATTAGAAAGGGTAGTGAGTGGTGGGATGAAGAAGTAAGATTATTAGTGAAAGAGAAGAGAGAGGCATTTGGACGATTTTTGCAGGGAAAAAATGCAAATGAGTGGGAGATGTATAAATGAAAGAGGCAGGAGGTCAAAAGAAAGGTGCAAGAGGTGAAAAAGAGGGCAAATGAGAGTTGGGGTGAGAGAGTATCATTAAATTTTAGGGAGAATAAAAAGATGTTCTGGAAGGAGGTAAATAAAGTGCGTAAGACAAGGGAGCAAATGGGAACTTCAGTGAAGGGGGCTAATGGGGAGGTGATAAAGTAGTGGTGATGTGAGACGGAGATGGAGTGAGTATTTTGAAGATTTGTTGAATGTGTTTGATGATAGAGTGGCAGATATAGGGTGTTTTGGTCGAGGTGGTGTGCAAAGTGAGATGGTTAGGGAAAATGATTTGGTAAACATAGAAGAAGTAGTAAAAGCTTTGTGAAAGATGAAATCCGGCAAGGCAGCGGGTTTGGATGGTATTGCAGTGGAATTTATTAAAAAAGGGGGTGACTGTATTGTTGACTGGTTGGTAAGGTTATTTAATGTATGTATGATTCATGGTGAGGTGCCTGAGGATTGGCGGAATGCTTGCATAGTGCCATTGTACAAAGGCAAAGGGGATAAGAGTGAGTGCTCAAATTACAGAGGTATAAGTTTGTTGAGCATTCCTGGTAAACTATATGGGAGGGTATTGCTTGAGAGGGTGAAGGCATGTACAGAGCATCAGATTGGGGAAAAGCAGTGTGGTTTCGAAAGTGGTAGAGGATGTGTGGATTAGGTGTTTGCTTTGAGGAACGTTTGTGAGAAATATTTAGAAAAGCAAATGGATTTGTATGTAGAATTTATGGATCTGGAGAAGGCATATGATAGAGTTGATAGAGATGCTCTGTGGAAGGTATTAAGAATATATGGTGTGGGAGGCAAGTTGTTAGAAGCAGTGAAAAGTTTCTATCGAGGATGTAAGGCATGTGTACGTGTAGGAAGAGAGGAAAGTGATTGGTTCTCAGTGAATGTAGGTTTGCGCCAGGGGTGTGTGATGCCTCCATGGTTGTTTAATTTGTTTATGGATGGGGTTGTTAGGGAGGTGAATGCAAGAGTTTTGGAAAGAGGGGCAAGTATGCAGTCTGTTGTGGATGAGAGAGCTTGGGAAGTGAGTCAGCTGTTGTTCGCTGATGATACAGCGCTGGTGGCTGATTCATGTGAGAAACTGCAGAAGCTGGTGACTCAGTTTGGTAAAGTGTGTGAAAGAAGAAAGTTGAGAGTAAATGTGAATAAGAGCAAGGTTACTAGGTACACTTGGGTTGAGGGTCAAGTCAATTGGGAGGTAAGTTTGAATGGAGAAAAACTGGAGGAAGTGAAGTGTTTTAGATATCTGGGAGTGGATCTGGCAGCCGATGGAACCATGAAAGCGGAAGTGAATCATAGGGTGGGGGAGGGGGCGAATATTCTGGGAGCCTTGAAGAATGTTTGGAAGTCGAGAACATTATCTCGGAAAGCAAAAATGGGGATGTTTGAAGGAATAGTGGTTCCAACAATGTTGTATGGTTGCGAGGCGTGGGCTATGGATAGAGTTGTGCGCAGGAGGGTGTATGTGCTGGAAATGAAATGTTTGAGGACAATATGTGGTGTGAGGTGGTTTGATCGAGTAAGTAATGTAAGGGTAAGAGAGATGTGTGGTAATAAAAAGAGTGTGGTTGAGAGAGCAGAAGAGGGTGTTTTGAAATGGTTTGGTCACATATTTATTTTGCTTTGTCGCTGTCTCCCGCGTTAGCGAGGTAGCGCAAGGAAACAGACGAAAGAATGGCCCAACCCACCCACATACACATGTATATACATACACGTCCACGCACGCAAATATACATACCTATACATCTCAACGTATACATATATATATACACACACAGACATATACATATACACACATGTACATAATTCATACTGACTGCCTTTATTCATTCCCATCGCAACCCCGCCACACATGAAATAACAACCCCCTCCCCCTCATGTGCGCGAGGTAGCGCTAAGAAAAGACAACAAAGGCCACATTCGTTCACACTCAGTCTCTAGCTGTCATGTAATAATGCACCTAAACCACAGCTCCCTATCCACATCCAGGCCCCACAGAACTTTCCATGGTTTACCCAAGACGCTTCACATGCCCTGGTTCAATCCATTGGCAGCACGTCGACCCCGGTATACCACACCGTTCCAGTTCACTCTATTGCTTGCACGCCTTTCACCCTCCTGCATGTTCAGGCCCCGATCACTCAAAATCTTTTTCACTCCATCTTTCCACCTCCAATTTGGTCTCCCACTTCTCCTCGTTCCCTCCACCTCTGACACATATATCCTCTTGGTCAATCTTTCCTCACTCATTCTCTCCATGTGACCAAACCATTTCACTAGAAAGGTTGTTAATGGCTGGAGATGACGTGTATGATGCGTTGTGAAGGAATCAATACCTACTAGTGTGTCGCCAGGTACATACAACAGGTACCACTATAGTGAAGGAATCACACCCCACTCTGGATGGAGTCTCATTCATCTTGAAATATATTTTTCAACCCTGAACTTTATTTGAAATTTAACTTTCGATACTTTGGTACCTTTTTTTTTTTTTTAACACAACGTCAAGCTTCACATATTGCACCCGATTCATTTAGGGACGACATATTAATGTGATATTGACAACGACAACAAATTCGTGGTCTGGCCAATCATACCACCCAAGCCGCTTTGTTTCAAGGCTAAAGTACCCAATTACCTAACGATAAGCGCATCGCTTACATAAAACTGTTCCGAACCATAGAAGTGTTGTTTTACAATGAGATCTCATCCTTCGAAGCTACCTTCGTTTCCACTACCTTCCGTATACAGTACCACGAAAATATAGCAAGAGAGTGTACTGCACAAGTTGTGGAAATGAACTAAGGCATTGGCCAATCTGGCGACAGCTGCCAAGATGCACAGAACCGGGGCCAACTGTGGCCCGCCTCTTCTCTCCCGTTTGATTCACACCGCCAAACGCTCTACAAGCGAGTGCGTGTGTATCTGTCCCTGTGATGTCTTTCCTGGGCGAAAGGCTGAGCATCACTCCTCCAGACAACCTTGGTACTAAGGTGAGAGACTTGCCACGTTCACTTTGCAGGTATTACGGGTGCTTGAAACTGTTGCAGTACTTCCCATCTAAACACAGAAGAGTGTTCTAGGATGGAGTCGACCGGAGTAGTTAAAGATTGATATGTACCGGTAACCCCGGCAAAATCTATTGTGAACCCCATTCTCATCCTGTCAGCGGCAGCTCAAAAACGATTACAAGGGTGACAAAGGGAGTCAGACTCCAGTGGACTGATATTACATAAGACGTTATAATTCATAGCAAGTATTTCATCTCATACATTACAGATTGGGGCGTCTAAATGTGTGTGGATGTCACCAAGATAAGAAAAAAGGAGAGGTAGGTAGTCTGTTTGAGGAAAGGAACCTGGATGTTTTGGCTCTGAGTGAAACGAAGCTCAAGAGAAAAGGGGAAGAGTGTTTGGGAATGTCTTGGGGTTGGTGAGAGGACAAGAGCAAAGGAAGGAGTAGCACTACTCCTGAAGCAGGTGTTGTGGGAGTATGTGATAGAGTGTAAGAAAGTAAACTCTACATTGATATGGGTAAAACTGAAAATGGATGGAGAGAGATGGGTGATTATTGGTGCCTATGCACCTGGTCATGAGAAGAAAGATCATGAGAGGCAAGTGTTTTGGGAGCAGCTGACTGAGTATGTTAGCAGCTGTGATGCACGAGACCGGGTTACAGTGATGGGTGATTTGAATGCACATGTGAGTAATGTGGCAGTTGAAGGTATAATAGGTGTACGTGGGGTGTTCAGTGTTGTAAATGGAAATAGTGAAGAGCTTGTAGATTTGTGCGCTGAAAAAGGACTGGTGATTGGGAATACCTGGTTTAAAAATAGAGATATACATAAGTATACGTATGTAAGTAAGAAAGATGGCCAGAGAGCGTTACTGAATTACGTGTTGATTGATAGGCGCGTGAAACAGACTTTTGAATGTTATTGTGCTGAGAGGGGCAACGGGAGTGATCTCTGATCATTATATTGTGGACGCGAAGGTGAAGACATGTACAGGTTTTCAGAAAATAAGAGAGAATGTTGGGGTGAAGAGAGTGGTGAGAGTAAGTGAGCTTGGAAAGGAGACTTGTGTAAGGAAGTAAGAGGAGAGATTGAGTGCAGAATGGTGAAAGGTGAGAGCAAATGATATATGGGGAGTGGGGGAGAAATGGGATGTATTTAGGGATGCAGTGATGGCTTGCGCAATAGATGCCTGTGGCATGAGAAAGGTGGGAGGTGGACAGATTAGAAAGAGTAGTGAGTGGTGGGAGGAAGAAGTAAGGCTGATAGTGAAAGAGAAGAGGCATTTGGACGATTTTTGCAGGGAAATAGTGCAAATGACTGGGAGATGTATAAATGAAAGATGCAAGAGGTCAAGAGAAAGGTGTAAGAGGAGAAAAAGAGGGCAAATGAGAGTTGGGGTGAGAGAGTATCGTTAAATTTTAGGCAGAATAAAGAGATGTTTTGTTAGGAGGTAAATAAAGTGTGTAAGACAAGAGAACAAATGGGAGCATCAGTGAAGGGGGCAAATGGGGCGGTAATAACAAGTAGTGGTGAAGTGAGGAGAGGGAGTGTATTTTGAAGGTTTGTTAAATGTGTTTGATGAAAGAATGGAATACATAGGGTGTTTCGGTCGAGGTGGTGTGGGAAGTGAGAGGGTCAGGGAGAATAATTTGGTAAGGCCGCTGGGGGACAATAAGAAAAAAAAAAAGAACTCTCCAAGACAATGATGGAGAGTTGAAGAACAAGTCATACGTAACGGCAAGGTAATTTCACGTTGACAAAAAACATTCTGGAATTTCTTTGTACTGGGGCTGTTCTTACATACCGTTTCCCGTCAGCAATGCTGCAAGATGTTAAATCACTACTACTGGTCAAATTTCTATTTCATACATAGCAGAGTAACTGACGAGTTCTGTATTGATTTCCCCCCCCCCGTTGAAAGTAAATAAATTTGTCAAATGAGACTCGATTTAATGTACTACCGAACGTCGAGAACCAGCACGATCCCAGGGGGTAAAAGTCCCCTCCTCACCCCCGCAAAAAAAAATTGAGGTGGAGTAAACCGGCGATTCTCTTTGGGCCATTCCTCTCTTATCAACATTTTCTTTTGAGACCGTACTAAAAAAAAAAAAAAAAAAGATCCCAAAGTAAAACAGTAACGATCTCAATACACAAAACGAAATGCATTTAGTTTACTTTTCAATGATGGCAAAGCGGACAGGGCTTTGCAGCAGAGGGTATCATGTGTGACTCTATAACTTACCAATCTACCCTAACCTACCTACCATCACATTGCTTGACCATATCAACCCATCCTAGGCCATGTTTAGCACTAGGCTAGCATATGAAAACCTAACCTTAACACACTCTGCAATGTACCTTTTGTACCTTAACCGAGCATAGCCAAGACAGCCTTTAAAATATCCTAGCATGATGTAAGGCTAGTGTAGCCTAGGTTAGGCTTAAAATATCCTAGCATGACGTAAGCCTAGCGTATCCTAGAACACGCTAAAAATATCCTAGCATGACGTAAGCCTAGCGAAGCCTAGGTTAGGGGTTACAATATCCGAGCATGACGTATGCCTAGCGAAGCCTAATTAAGGTTAAAATATCCTAGCATGACGTAAGCCTATCGAAGGCTAATTAAGGTTAAAATATCCTAGCATGACGTAAGCCTAGCGAAGCCTAGGTTAGGGGTTAAAATATCCGAGCATGACGTAAGCCTATCGAAGGCTAATTAAGGTTAAAATATCCTAGCATGACGTAAGCCTAGCGAAGCCTAATTAGGGTTAAAATAACCTAGCATGATGCAAGCCTAGCGAAGCCTAATTAGGGTTCAAATATCCTATCATGACGTAAGCCTAGCGAAGCCTAGATTAGGGCTAAAACATCAGAGCCTGAAGCGAGCAAAGTTAAACGTAGAATGACATGATAATAGACATTTTTTCGAATGTAACTGAAGATAACATGCAAGTAAACACTTACCTTACTGCGGCTGATCAATTCGACAGTGATAAGGACGAAAATATCGGAATTGCTCCCCGGAGAAATGAGCGGGACATCTAACAACATATTTCCAGTTTTCGTTGATATGAGAACATGCGCGACCATTCCTCTGTAACCTCTCGATGCTTTGAGTGACATTCCCTTTTGAATATCTCCCGTCTTGTGTGACTGCTGCACCTGGGGGGAAATAATATTCAAATAAAACTCTACTTACTTCTTCAGTTCTCTCCTCACAACAGGCAAACTCATCCATATAAAAAGCTATTTTGTGTTTCATCATACGCCACCCTCAACCCAATTTAGAGAGAGAACACTAAGTGTTATATTTTCTCTCACTAAACTTCATCTTTTCCGAGATATATTCTCCTGTCGACTTTCAACTGGTGGACACCTTGCTATCTCCTGACTTAGTTGGGCTATCGATACTCAGTGGAAATTTGCTTCTGTTATGATTATGATTATTCCCACGCCTTATAATGTCATATAACTGACTGTTGTAAAATCAGTGAGTACAAGATGATTCTCACAAAACAAAATATGTGCAAACATAATCATATTCCACCTCAGATAATTAAAAAGTATCATAACTTTGCTTATTGTAAATAGTTCATATTTTTTTCCATCTTGATACGCGATCCGATCATTGTTGTTCAACTGTTGTAAACTTCACCTACCATGCAAAACTGCCAAATTATTCATTGTGTAGCCCAAACCATGTTCAAAATTTCTCCCCATGTAACCTGTGAGGTACTGGAATCATTAAGGCACAGCCCCGAGACCTTTTGTGGACTCGTATCCTCTTTGGAGCCACCGCCCACAAGATGGGAAGGTGTGCACAATATAACAGCCGCTCTGGCAGCAAAAATACAAAATCGATGCAGAGCTAAACTGGACTGTTGTCAAAGAAGTAAGTTATCAATGAGTCCCGCGATCATTTTCGAACATGTCTAAAATTACGATGTCTAACAACGTAAGATCTGCAGGGAGGCAGACTGGCACAAAGCAACCAAAGGACAGAGAGAGAGGACTGTAACCCTAATTTCTCCCTAAAAGTAACAAACCTCGTAAAACACAGACACGTCCTCGTGCAATACCACTCACCATCAACACAGGTCTTAGAACAACGCCAGACTCTTAATCAACACCAACTTAATCTCAGAAAAACAAAAGGAAACTGGCACGCCAACCACAACACCGATAACCACATAACCCCACACCAACCAACCCCAGCGAACAATGAGGAATACCAATATTAACAACCCCACTCCTAAAGTACTTCTAATCCAAACCAACAGCATCTCTCCCTCCAAAGAACATAGATTCGTACTTGAAGTCGTTAGTTGGGGGAACACAAACCAACTACACCCACGAAAAATTTTTGATGGGGAAATATACAAAAATTCCATCCTGACGATTAACTTACCTTCACTCCCAATGACATTTGCGGTGTAATCAAGAACTCCCCTGCCACTGGCCCTGACACTATACAACACTGACACCACTGCAACCAACATTTTTAACCGATATCTTCAGTGACTCCGAGTTACACATCTGGAAGTTTGCTATTAACTAAACCATAAACCATTCTTAAAACACCCAACTCTCCCTCCTTACGCTACCCTGTATCTAAACTATCTGAAAACTGATCCACGTAAGAATCATGCAAAATAGCCCACACTCACCTACACAACACGGGATTAGACCCAATCACTCCACCGCCACACTGTACATAGACCTCACACAACAACCTGCATGGTTTCAACCAAACTCAGCCCACTTCTCACGTGGTATTACTGGCAACAGACATCAACAAAGCATTTGACACTGTCCTCCAACATATCCTCACTTAATAATTAACACTACCTTCACAATGACAAAAGGTAGTTGGCCAATTTCAGCGGTAGCCTACAAGCCAAAGTCACTCACAACAGCTCCTTCTCTGAAATCCTTAAGCTCCTACAGTGGAGTTCCCCTAGGAGCAGTTCTCTCTCCAACTCTCTTTCAGTCTCTTTTTGTATGACCTTGTCTCACCTGCAGACCACAGCGTAAAGGTCATAAACAGACGATCTTGCGATCACTTCACAACACTTTAACGCTGTAAAAGTTGGTTGCAACACATCACAATTTGAACACTGGCTTACCCGGAACAGAATGTCTCCATCACACACACATACACACACAAAGCAGTCACCATTTTTACTCCCAGACAGACATGATACTGACCACCACCCTCCCGTCACCTTCAATGGCCAATCATTCGCACTCAAAGGATTTCAGTTGTAAGCATCACGTATTTGACAAATATCACTCCCCATATCATTCTCTACCTTCACACGACTCCCCTAGGTCTATATAGTGACCCAGAGGCAATCTCCCCCACCCACACAGTTGATATATCGAAGTTTGACCCCTGCCAACCACACTGTCAAGCGTGAACATTGAACGTGGATCCCAGATCAATATAATACCTTTGTTAACGCTCTCTTCTGTACACTTCAATTATGTGTACTGTTCCTGTTTGTTTTTTTTATGTATTGTGTTGTACCATTTTAAGGCAGACTGAACGTGGGCAAGTTCTGTATACCTGAAACGTCTTATATAATAAAAAGGAAAATGAATATAGGACATTCAATTCATACTTTATCTGATGAAGCAACGTGTAGCGAGAAAGATTCAAAATCCAAAAACGCTAACCGCGATATCACGGAGGTTCGACACAAGTTTGCACAGGATTTTCAGTTAAAATCAGTCCTAACTCAACCAAGTTCGATATCTCGTCATAATATACTGGGAATGTAATGAAAGACTGTATAGTGTATGATGTGAAAAGTGATTCGGATAAACTTACAGTTGTCTGCAATATTTTACTTAGGATTCCTTATAGCTAACACAAATATATGGTTATTATAGTTATTAATCACTCATATTAAACAGTATCAAGGTTGCAGCATATCGACAATTCATGGGAGCATAAAATTTTACATCATTTATTTAAGGTACACCATCAAAGGAACACAATGTATAGGGCACAAACGGATGGGCAACTTGCAAAACAGGAAAATGTAAACAAATGGGTTCCATGAGTCAAGAAAAACATGTTAGCATCCTACTTGGCACAACCTAGCACATACGATACACACCCAATAACAAGATACTCTATACAGTATATCACATCTGCTACTTCCCATACCCAATGATAAACCAAACTGCTGCAATCCTTCAAGAATGCTCATAACAAGGCTTCATTTCCACGAAAAGCACTGCCTTGGTGGTCAGTCCTACATCGACGGTGGATCCTAAGGATACAAAACCAGTTGTGATCAATGTCCACAGAAAATACGGTACACCCACCTTATAAGTTCCTAGATAATCGTGCGGCAGCGTATTACAATGTCACTCGCCAAGCCTTAGAAGTCCTTATGAGTCATCTCCTATCAGAATTCACACTAAGGCTGGAAACTACTACTGTTTGAGAAAGACTTGCTACTTTTAGAAGCTTCAGATGCCAGCTCTCACCCGCCGGTGAGGGCAGCCATGGAATTCAGACGTCGGTATATGCCCCAAGGACTAACCTAATAACTGCACTGTCGCACGTTTTTAGGTATACACACACATGGAAAAACATAAACTATAAACTCCCTGACTGGAACTCGTCAAAAGGTATAAGAAATAAGCAATGGCGAACTCGAATCAGATTTTGTCCTCGGACTCAGCTTAGCCTTGCTCAGCCTAACACCCGTGATCTGCTCTTTAAAGACATCACAGAATCCTTCCTACTCAGCTTCATCAGGCGATGTGGATAAATGGCCACAAGGAAGATTCTGCCAAATAGATGTGATGGTGGTAACAGGCCTCGATCGTTTCAAGATTTGAATAATAGGATTGCCAACTCCACCGCTGGTGGTGATACGATCCTTCGGTCACAGTTGCCAAACTGTACATTATTTCTTAATCTAGCTTTTCACAAATGCCATGGGAGTTAGTAACACGCACCTCACACACATATTGCATCTACATACCTACATAATCGGATGTTTGTGGTAGCCTCCAGTTCTTCATCCATAGTTTTCTTCCACTGGTGGATCTCTGAGGACGAGATTGCCTCTTCATATGCTCATGGAACATTTACCACTCTGTAACAACAGAAGGAAAAAAAAAAAAAAATATATAGAGCAAGCTTAAGGCCTAAGTACAAGGATTAACTGAACTGCTACACTAGCATTAACTGAATTTATACGTTTACATATTGATATGCGTGCCTTGTGTGTTCTGTATTGTTTGACTGTATCACATAGTAATATTGGGATGGAGTGAATGTCATACCTCTAATTATTCCTGTTTCTTATTCTAACAACCCTCACAACCTTTCCCACCTCCTTTCCTGGTTTTGTAATACCACTATTCATTATGATAAGTATATATGGTGTTACTGTTGTTGCCATGGAGGTGGAATAAGAGAAAATCTGGCCTACATCTTGGACTGCATCATTAAAAAATAGTCAAATTCTACTGACTGTAGAGGGCGTTACTAAAACAAAGAAAACATTTAAAGATTTTACGGGGAAACTAAAACAAACTTAATATATATATATATATATATATATATATATATATATATATATATATATATATATATATATATATATATATATATTTTTTTTTTTTTTTTTTTTTTTTGCTTTGTCGCTGTCTCCCGCGTTTGCGAGGTAGTGCAAGGAAACAGACGAAAGAAATGGCCCAACCCACCCCATACACATGTATATACATACGTCCACACACGCAAATATACATACCTATACAGCTTTCCATGGTTTACCCCAGACGCTTCACATGCCTTGATTCAATCCACTGACAGCACGTCAACCCCGGTATACCACATCGCTCCAATTCACTCTATTCCTTGCCCTCCTTTCACCCTCCTGCATGTTCAGGCCCCGATCACACAAAATCTTTTTCACTCCATCTTTCCACCTCCAATTTGGTCTCCCTCTTCTCCTCGTTCCCTCCACCTCCGACACATATATCCTCTTGGTCAATCTTTCCTCACTCATTCTCTCCATGTGACCAAACCATTTCAAAACACCCTCTTCAGCTCTCTCAACCACGCTCTTTTTATTTCCACACATCTCTCTTACCCTTACGTTACTTACTCGATCAAACCACCTCACACCACACATTGTCCTCAAACATCTCATTTCCAGCACATCCATCCTCCTGCGCACAACTCTATCCATAGTCCACGCCTCGCAACCATACAACATTGTTGGAACCACTATTCCTTCAAACATACCCATTTTTGCTTTCCGAGATAATGTTCTCGACTTCCACACATTCTTCAAGGCTCCCAGAATTTTCGCCCCCTCCCCCACCCTATGATCCACTTCCGCTTCCATGTTTCCATCCGCTGCCAGATCCACTCCCAGATATCTAAAACACTTCACTTCCTCCAGTTTTTCTCCATTCAAACTCACCTCCCAATTGACTTGACCCTCAACCCTACTGTACCTAATAACCTTGCTCTTATTCACATTTACTCTTAACTTTCTTCTTTCACACACTTTACCAAACTCAGTCACCAGCTTCTGCAGTTTCTCACATGAATCAGCCACCAGCGCTGTATCATCAGCGAACAACAATTGACTCACTTCCCAAGCTCTCTCATCCACAACAGTCTGTTGTGTATAAGTCTGTTGAGTATTCCTGGTAAATTATATGGGAGGGTATTGATTGAGAGGGTGAAGGCATGTACAGAGCATGAGATTGGGGAAGAGCAGTGTGGTTTCAGAAGTGGTAGAGGATGTGTGGATCAGGTGTTTGCTTTGAAGAATGTATGTGAGAAATACTTAGAAAAGCAAATGGATTTGTATGTAGCATTTATGGATCTGGAGAAGGCATATGATAGAGTTGATAGAGATGCTCCGTGGAAGGTATTAATAATATATGGTGTGGGAGGCAAGTTGTTAGAAGCAGTGAAAAGTTTTTATCGAGGATGTAAGGCATGTGTACGTGTAGGAAGAGAGGAAAGTGATTGGTTCTCAGTGAATGTAGGTTTGCGGCAGGGGTGTGCGATGTCTCCATGGTTGTTTAATTTGTTTATGGATGGGGTTGTTAGGGAGGTGAATGCAAGAGTTTTGGAAAGAGGGGCAAGTATATATATATATATATATATATATTTTTTTTTATACCTCGTCGCTGTCTCCCGCGTTTGCGAGGTAGCGCAAGGAAACAGACGAAAGAAATGGCCCAACCCCCCCCATACACATGTACATACACACGTCCACACACGCAAATATACATACCTACACAGCTTTCCATGGTTTACCCCAGACGCTTCACATGCCTTGATTCAATCCACTGACAGCACGTCAACCCCTGTATACCACATCGCTCCAATTCACTCTATTCCTTGCCCTCCTTTCACCCTCCTGCATGTTCAGGCCCCGATCACACAAAATCCTTTTCACTCCATCTTTCCACCTCCAATTTGGTCTCCCTCTTCTCCTCGTTCCCTCCACCTCCGACACATATATCCTCTTGGTCAATCTTTCCTCACTCATTCTCTCCATGTGCCCAAACCATTTCAAAACACCCTCTTCTGCTCTCTCAACCACGCTCTTTTTATTTCCACACATCTCTCTTACCCTTACGTTACTTACTCGATCAAACCACCTCACACCACACATTGTCCTCAAACATCTCATTTCCAGCACATCCATCCTCCTGCGAACAACTCTATCCATAGCCCACGCCTCGCAACCATACAACATTGTTGGAACCACTATTCCTTCAAACATACCCATTTTTGCTTTCCGGGATAATGTTCTCGACTTCCACACATTTTTCAAGGCTCCCAAAATTTTCGCCCCCTCCCCCACCCTATGATCCACTTCCGCTTCCATGGTTCCATCCGCTGACAGATCCACTCCCAGATATCTAAAACACTTCACTTCCTCCAGTTTTTCTCCATTCAAACTCACCTCCCAATTGACTTGACCCTCAACCCTACTGTACCTAATAACCTTGCTCTTATTCACATTTACTCTTAACTTTCTTCTTCCACACACTTTACCAAACTCCGTCACCAGCTTCTGCAGTTTCTCACATGAATCCGCCACCAGCGCTGTATCATCAGCGAACAACAACTGACTCACTTCCCAAGCTCTCTCATCCCCAACAGACTTCATACTTGCCCCTCTTTCCAAGACTCTTGCATTTACCTCCCTAACAACCCCATCCATAAACAAATTAAACAACCATGGAGACATCACACACCCCTGCCGCAAACCTACATTCACTGAGAACCAATCACTTTCCTCTCTTCCTACACGTACACATGCCTTACATCCTCGATAAAAACCTTTCACTGCTTCTAACAACTTGCCTCCCACACCATATATTCTTAATACCTTCCACAGAGCATCTCTATCAACTCTATCATATGCCTTCTCCAGATCCATAAATGCTACATACAAATCCATTTGCTTTTCTAAGTATTTCTCACATACATTCTTCAAAGCAAACACCTGATCCACACATCCTCTACCACTTCTGAAACCACACTGCTCTTCCCCAATCTGATGCTCTGTACATGCCTTCACCCTCTCAATCAATACCCTCCCATATAATTTACCAGGAATACTCAACAAACTTATACCTCTGTAATTTGAGCACTCACTCTTATCCCCTTTGCCTTTGTACAATGGCACTATGCGCGCATTCCGCCAATCCTCAGGCACCTCACCATGAGTCATACATACATTAAATAACCTTACCAACCAGTCAACAACACAGTCACCCCCTTTTTTAATAAATTCCACTGCAATACCATCCAAACCTGCTGCCTTGCCGGCTTTCATCTTCCGCAAAGCTTTTACTACCTCTTCTCTGTTTACCAAATCATTTTCCCTAACCCTCTCACTTTGCACACCACCTCGACCCAAACACCCTATATCTGCCACTCTGTCATCAGACACATTCAACAAACCTTCAAAATACTCATTCCATCTCCTTCTCACATCACCACTACTTGTTATCACCTCCCCATTTACGCCCTTCACTGAAGTTCCCATTTGCTCCCTTGTCTTACGCACCCTATTTACCTCCCTCCAGAACATCTTTTTATTCTCCCTAAAATTTACTGATAGTCTCTCACCCCAACTCTCATTTGCCCTTTTTTTCACCTCTCGCACCTTTCTCTTGACCTCCTGTCTCTTTCTTTTATACTTCTCCCACTCAATTGCATTTTTTCCCTGCAAAAATCGTCCAAATGCCTCTCTCTTCTCTTTCACTAATACTCTTACTTCTTCATCCCACCACTCACTACCCTTTCTAAGCAGCCCACCTCCCACTCTTCTCATGCCACAAGCATCTTTTGCGCAATCCATCACTGATTCCCTAAATACATCCCATTCCTCCCCCACTCCCCTTACTTCCATTGTTCTCACCTTTTTCCATTCTGTACACAGTCTCTCCTGATACTTCCTCACACAGGTCTCCTTCCCAAGCTCACTTACTCTCACCACCTTCTTCACCCCAACATTCACTCTTCTTTTCTGAAAACCCATACTAATCTTCACCTTAGCCTCCACAAGATAATGATCAGACATCCCTCTAGTTGCACCTCTCAGCACATTGACATCCAAAAGTCTCTCTTTCGCACGCCTGTCAATTAACACGTAATCCAATAACGCTCTCTGGCCATCTCTCCTACTTACATAAGTATACTTATGTATATCTCGCTTTTTAAACCAGGTATTCCCAATCATCAGTCCTTTTTCAGCACATAAATCTACAAGCTCTTCACCATTTCCATTTACAACACTGAACACCCCATGCATACCAATTATTCCCTCAACTGCCACATTACTCACCTTTGCATTCAAATCACCCATCACTATAACCCGGTCTCGTGCATCAAAACCGCTAACACACTCATTTAGCTGCTCCCAAAACACTTGCCTCTCATGATCTTTCTTCTCATGCCCAGGTGCATATGCACCAATAATCACCCACCTCTCTCCATCAACTTTCAATTTTACCCATATTAATCGAGAATTTACTTTCTTACATTCTATCACATACTCCCACAACTCCTGTTTCAGGAGTATTGCTACTCCTTCCCTTGCTCTTGTCCTCTCACTAACCCCTGACTTCACTCCCCAGACATTTCCAAACCACTCTTCCCCTTTACCCTTGAGCTTCGTTTCACTCAGAGCCAAAACATCCAGGTTCCTTTCCTCAAACATACTACCTATCTCTCCTTTTTTCACATCTTGGTTACATCCACACACATTTAGGCACCCCACTCTGAGCCTTCGAGGAGGATGAGCACTCCCCGCGTGACTCCTTCTTCTGTTTCCCATTTTAGAAAGTTAATACAAGGAGGGGAGGATTATATATATATATATATATATATATATATATATATATATATATATATATATATATATACATATATATATATATATATATATATATATATATATATAAGCAAATACATTATATATACTATGGTAACAACTTGAGTCAAACCTCTTACTGCAGAAAATTTAATTTTGTTTTACACAAAGGTTTTATAAATATCTGCAACATTATCCTCTGATGGTACTTACTGCAATTCTATACCACCATATTGTACTTCTAATATAATGATATTCAATATCTTTGTGTTTTGATCCTTGATTGCTTACAGGGTTTTTCGCTAATGCTAATGCCCCATGATTATCAGATTACAAACTCTGTCGTACCCTTGCATATCTCCAAATGGTCTCAAGAAATTAGCCTCCTGCATAGCTTAAGGCCATACACTCTGCTTCACATGAAGATAATGCTCAAATTTTCTGCCTTCTATTTTTCCATGAAATTAATGGTCCATTACTATTTATCTGATAAATGTAACCTGGAATACTACGCCTATCCTCTGATGCACCCGTTGGGCCACAAAAAGCAATAAACATCAATGTGTTACCTGATTTTATAAACTTTAAATCATGACTCACTGTACTCTTAATATATTTCAGTACGTGTTTAGCTTAACTAAAATGTGCTTTTGTTGGCTTGGCCAAATGCTGAGAAATCTTTATTACAACATTAGTCTGGCCTTGTACCCGACATAACGTAAATTAAACCTTCAACAATTTCTCTGTACAATTTAGCATCTGCGAGCTCTTTGGAGTCACTACCAACCATATTGTTTATTTGAATCACATTTGACTGACTTAGGATTACAATCATCCTAAATCTATCGAGTATTCTCTCCAAATATTTCATGATTCATTCTAATACAACCTTCTTCAAATTCAAACTCAATACCTAAAAACCATGAAAACTTCCCCAAATCCTTCATCTTAAATTTATAACAAAAGGAATCCCTAAAGAATTACATTTTCATTACTGGCAGCATTGATAATGTCATCTACCCAAATGGAAATGATAACCTGTTTCTACAACGGAAAATGTCATATATTCTGAAGGGGGTTAGCCTTTCAATGCCATAGCCACGAGTAGCTTTATCTGTTGTCTTCAGTGAGGTTGCCGCTGTCTCTGCCCAAATAATGGTCAAGTATTATTGCCAGTGCTTTCTTAGCGTCGTCCTTAGCATCTCTGATGTCAAGGATAGGCTACGGTCATCTAACAAGTGCAGATGCTCGGCAAACACGTCGGCAATTTTGCCCGCAACTTCTGCAGTCTTGAATGGCCAAGAAACTTCACTTCTCACGACCCATGCTTTTCCTCATCACCGTCAAGTACTAGGCGCTTGCTGGGCCCATAATCTGTTGTCATTGGTGCTCTCATGGCGGTGGAATAAGAGAAAACTGGGCCTCCCTCTTGGAATTGTGTTCAAAACCAAACTTAGTTGAACAATGCTAATATAGAGGGAGTTACTAAAATAAACATTTATACAATTTTACGTGGAAACTCATACAAACTTACTATATACATAAAAGCAAATACATTATATATACTATAGTAATAACTTGAGTTTATTCACAGCAATTGTGAAAACTTATCTATCATGGAGACTCCACATTACATAAACAGGTAAACCTGAGCCTTAAAAAATTGGATGTCCTGTTCAGGTGCCAAAACACTTCTGAACAGTTTATCTAGTCATGCTAAGGAATGATTCGCCCTAATATGGAACACTCCTCTCGCATCTGAGGAGGCTTTAGCTCTGCACATAAACAACACAGAGTCGAGACCAAAGCAAAATCAACCTCTTCCAAATACAACCTCAAACTCCGAACCTACTTGCCCTACACTGTGACGTTGGTTCTGCCTTCCCTCTTCCATAGGTATTACTTCGGTTTCTGTTCCTGAGAACTGGCTGTTAGTGTGCCTTCATCGTATAACTAGACCATATAATAATTTGCAAGCCACTTCCTACATCGCATGATTACCGATGATAATCAATCGCTAGTTGTTGCGTTTTCTTTCATTACACCGTTAGGTATTGAATCGACTTTTATCAGACTGAATGTCTCTAAAATGCATTTTCTTTTTTTACTCTCTGTATTGGAAGATTATTCTCCCCTATTATCTACTTCTCTCATCTTCATTTTCCCCTATTATCTATTTCACTAACCTTCATTTTCCCCTCTTATCTATTTCTCTCATCTTCTCAGCACTTTTTTGGGGCGTGATCACTTCAGTTCATAAGTGGAGCCTTTGACATCAGGAAAAGATGTCTGTTCTACAGTTTTCACCTCATATTTTCCGCCCCATCCCCTCTAGGACTGGGAGAGAGTTTTCATTAGTCTTCTGTTCTCCTACAGTAGTAGATTTTACCACATAAGTCTTTTGTTCTACCACAGTACCGGGAGGAGGAGGTGGAGAGATTTGTGGTCGAGTGCATGATGTCGCAAGGCGTCCCGAGGGCCAACGCTACCGCACTGGCTGAGGTCCTGGTCGCCGCTGACGTCCGAGGTCACATCAGCCACGGCATATTTAGACTGGGTACGATCACCAGGTTATCACTATCTCACTTGTGTGAGATCACCAGGTTATCAATACGACATTTGTGTGAGGTCACCAGGCTATCACTCACACTTGTGTGAGGTCACCCGGTTATCACTATCACACTTGTGTGACGTTATCACTAAAACACTTGTGTGAGGTCAACAGGTTATCAATACGACACTTGTGTGAGGTCACCAGGCTATCACACACTTGTGTGAGGTCACCAGGTTATCAATACGACACGTGTGAGGTCACTAGGCTATCACTCACACTTGTGTGAGGTCACCAGGCTATCACTCACACTTGTGTGAGGTCACCAGGTTATCACTATCACACTTGCGTGACGTTATCACTAAAACACTTGTGTGAGGTCAACAGGTTATCAATACGACACTTGGGTGAGGTCACCAGGCTATCACTCACACTTGTGTGAGGTCACCAGGTTCTTACTATCACACTTGTGTGAGGTTATCACTAAAACACTTGTGTGAGATCACCAGGTTATCAATACTACACTTGTGTGAGGTCAATAAGGTATCACTAATACACTTGTCACTAGGTTATCACACTGAATGGCTGAGGTCACCTAGGTCACTGCCACAGTTTGGTGAGGTCACCAGGTTTGTACACTACTTGGTTGAAGTCACTGGGGCCACTACAATAGTTGTGCGAGACTACCAGGTCATAATGCTGGTTGAATGAGGTCAACCACCTTAGGACACATCGGTTGATAACAGTGGTGGTTATCTTACAAGGGAATGTAATCCTAGACAGGACGATCGGCTTACACTCAACCCAGCTGTTCACCCTTTCCTAGGGGCAAATGGATGAGTGGGTACCTGGCACAGAAAGGATTAGAGAGAGAGAGAGAGAGAGAGAGAGAGAGAGAGAGAGAGAGAGAGAGAGAGAGAGAGAGAGAGAGAGAGAGAGAGAGAGAGAGTTTTACCGGACTCCACCTACCTGAAGCTACACCACAGATGAGAAGTCACTTCAGTGAGGCTGTACTGTTGTTTATTGACGAAAGGGAATACAGTCTCGTCAGAGAAATTATCACAAAGCAGTCCATTATTTCCTTGCTACTGAAAGTAGTGCAATCTTGGAGCTGCAGAAATTCCTGGAAAGGGGGTCTTGGAATACCATCAGAACCTTTCAAGAATGGGTCCTGGGTCAATCACACACACACACACACACATATATATATATATATATATATATATATATATATATATATATATATATATATATATATTATCCCTGGGGATAGGGGAGAAAGAATACTTCCCACGTATTCCCTGCGTGTCGCAGAAGGCGACTAAAAGGGGAGGGAGCGTGGGGCTGGAAATCCTCCCCTCTCGTTTTGTTTTTTTAATTTTCCAAAAGAAGGAACAGAGAAGGGGGCCAGGTGAGGATGTTCCCTCAAAGGCCCAGTCCTCTGTTCTTAACGCTACCTCGCTAATGCGGGAAATGGCGAAGTTTGAAAATATATATATATATATATATATATATATATATATATATATATATATATATATATTATCCCTGGGGAAAGTTGTTAGAAGCAGTGAAAAGTTTTTATCGAGGATGTAAGGCATGTGTACGTGTAGGAAGAGAGGAAAGGGATTGGTTCTCAGTGAATGTAGGTTTGCGGCAGGGGTGTGTGATGTCTCCATGGTTGTTTAATTTGTTTATGGATGGGGTTGTTAGGGAGGTAAATGCAAGAGTTTTGGAAAGAGGGGCAAGTATGAAGTCTGTTGGGGATGAGAGAGCTTGGGAAGTGAGTCAGTTGTTGTTCGCTGATGATACAGCGCTGGTGGCTGATTCATGTGAGAAACTGCAGAAGCTGGTGACTGAGTTTGGTAAAGTGAGTGGAAGAAGAAAGTTAAGAGTAAATGTGAATAAGAGCAAGGTTATTAGGTACAGTAGGGTTGAGGGTCAAGTCAATTGGGAGGTGAGTTTGAATGGAGAATAATTGGAGGAAGTGAAGTGTTTTAGATATCTGGGAGTGGATCTGGCAGCGGATGGAACCATGGAAGCGGAAGTGGATCATAGGGTGGGGGAGGGGGCAAAAATTCTGGGGGCCTTGAAGAATGTGTGGAAGTCGAGAACATTATCTCGGAAAGCAAAAATGGGTATGTTTGAAGGAATAGTGGTTCCAACAATGTTGTATGGTTGCGAGGCGTGGGCTATGGATAGAGTTGTGCGCAGGAGGATGGATGTGCTGGAAATGAGATGTTTGAGGACAATGTGTGGTGTGAGGTGGTTTGATCGAGTGAGTAACGTAAGGGTAAGAGAGATGTGTGGAAATAAAAAGAGCGTGGTTGAGAGAGCAGAAGAGGGTGTTTTGAAGTGGTTTGGGCACATGGAGAGAATAAGTGAGGAAAGATTGACCAAGAGGATATATGTGTCAGAGGTGGAGGGAACGAGGAGAAGAGGGAGACCAAATTGGAGGTGGAAAGATGGAGTGAAAAAGATTTTGTGTGATCGGGGCCTGAACATGCAGGAGGGTGAAAGGAGGGCAAGGAATAGAGTGAATTGGAGCGATGTGGTATACCGGGGTTGACGTGCTGTCAGTGGATTGAATCAAGGCATGTGAAGCGTCTGGGGAAAACCATGGAAAGCTGTGTAGGTATGTATATTTGCGTGTGTGGACGTATGTATATACATGTGTATGGGGGGGGGTTGGGCCATTTCTTTCGTCTGTTTCCTTGCGCTACCTCGCAAACGCGGGAGACAGCGACAAAGTATAAAAAAAAAAAAAAAATTATCCCTGGGGATAGGGGATTAAGAATACTTCCCACGTATTCCCTGCGTGTCGTAGAAGGCGACTAAAAGGGGAGGGAGCGGGGGGGCTGGAAATCCTCCCCTCTCTTTTTTTTTAAATTTTCCAAAAGAAGGAACAGAGGGGGCCAGGTGAGGATATTCCAAAAAAGGCCCAGTCCTCTGTTCCTAACGCTACCTCGCTAACGCGGGAAATGGCGAATAGTTTAAAAGAAAAAGATATATATATATATATATATATATATATATATATATATATATATATATTTCTTTTCTTTCAAACTATTCGCCATTTCCCGTATTAGTGAGGTAGCGTCAAGAACAGAGAACTGGGCCTTTGAGGGAATATCCTCACCTGGCCCCCTTCTCTGTTCCTTCTTTTGGAAAATTAAAAAAAAAATAATGAGAGGGGAGGATTTCCAGCTCCCCGCTCCCTCCCTTTTTAGTCGCCTTCTACGACACGCAGGGAATACGTGGGAAGTATTCTTACTCCCCTATCCCCAGGGATAATATATATATATATATATATATATATATATATATATATATATATATATATATATATTTTTTTTTTTTTTCTTTTATACTTTGTCGCTGTCTCCCGCGTTTGCGAGGTAGCGCAACGAAACAGACGAAAGAAATGGCCCAACCCCCCCCATACACATGTATATACATACGTCCACACACGCAAATATACATACCTACACAGCTTTCCATGGTTTACCCCAGACGCTTCACATGCCTTGATTCAATCCACTGACAGCACGTCAACCCCGGTATACCACACCGCTCCAATTCACTCTATTCCTTGCCCTCCTTTCACCCTCCTGCATGTTCAGGCCCCGATCACACAAAATCTTTTTCACTCCATCTTTCCACCTCCAATTTGGTCTCCCTCTTCTCCTTGCTCCCTCCACCTCCGACACATATATCCTCTTGGTCAATCTTTCCTCACTCATCCTCTCCATGTGCCCAAACCACTTCAAAACACCCTCTTCTGCTCTCTCAACCACGCTCTTTTTATTTCCACACATCTCTCTTACCCTTACGTTACTCACTCGATCAAACCACCTCACACCACACATTGTCCTCAAACATCTCATTTCCAGCACATCCATCCTCCTGCGTACAACTCTATCCATAGCCCACGCCTCGCAACCATACAACATTGTTGGAACCACTATTCCTTCAAACATACCCATTTTTGCTTTCCGAGATAATGTTCTCGACTTCCACACATTCTTCAAGGCCCCCAGAATTTTCGCCCCCTCCCCCACCCTATGGAAAGGTTTCTTTTCTGGAAACCTTTCGAAGTCTTCACCTTCGCCTTCACAAGATAATAATGAGACATCCCTCCAGTTGCACCTCTCAGCACATGAACATCCAAAAGTCTCTCTTTCGCACGCCTATCAATTAACACGTAATCCAATAATGCTCTCTGGCCATCTCTCCTACTTACATACGTATACTTATGTATATCTCTTTTTTTAATCCAGGTTTTCCCAATCATCAGTCCTTTTTCAGAACATAAATCTACAAGCTTTTCACCATTTCCATTTACAACACTGAACACCCCATGTACACCAATTATTCCCTCAACTGCCACATTACTCACCTTTGCATTCAAATCACCCATCACTATAACCCGGTCTCGTGCATCAAAACTATGTATATATATATATATATATATATATATATATATATATATATATATATATATATATATATATTTATATGAGTCTTGCCTAAGATGAAACATGGCAGGAGTGGATGGGATTGAAGCATTTTTCAAGAAAGGGGTTAATTGTGTTGTTGATTGGTTACTTAAGATCTTCAATGTATGTTTAGTCTGTGTGAGGCAACTGAGGACTGGCAGGATACTTTTTATAATGCCACTGTATAAAGGCAAGGGGATAAGAGTGAATGATGGGCTTACCTTGTATGGGAGAGTGGGGGTTGACAGGGCAGTGGCATGCATGGATCTTCAAATTAATGAGGAACAATTTGGCATCAGGAGAGTTGGAAGATGTGCACATCAGGTATTTGCTTTGAAGAATGTGTGTGAGGAATACAGCCACAGAAGGATGTAAGTGTCGTTTATGGATCTGGAAAAAGCATATAATTAGCTTGATGCTGAGAGTTGCTATGTGGAAGGCTTTACAAGTATATGCTGTTAGAAGCAGCAAAGAATGTTCACATATAGAAAGAGGAGGGTGAGCAGTTACAGGTGAAGGTGGGCCTGCAGTAGGATGTGTGATGCCATCATGGGTAGGGACAGGGTGGACAGAGGTGAAGGAAAGGTTATTAAAGAAAGGAGCAAGTTATGGGTGGGGTTGCTTGTGAGGCAAGTCAGTCACTGTTTAATTATGACATGGCATCTGGGACAGATTTGAGTGAGAAACTACAGAAGTTAGTTTATGAGTTTGGTGGAGTGTGTGATAGTAACTGTGAATAAAAACCAGGTTATTAGGATCATTAGTGAAAGAGATAAAAGTTAGTTTGGGTGGCAGTTTGAATGTGAAAAACCTGAAGGAAATGAAGTGCTTTAGATACCTGGGAGTGGGCTTATCAGCAAATGGAATCGTAGAAGCTGAGGCAAGTGCTCCAGGGGGTGAAGGTCCTTGGAGCACTGAGGAATGAGTGGAAAGGGAGGCTCTGATGGGAGGCTCTGATGGTCTTGTACATAGGCTCAAAATGAGAACATGTAGGATAATATGCAGTGTCAGGAGGGTTGATCGCATAAGTAGTGATAGGATAAGAGAGAGGTGTGGTAATAAGAAGAGTGTGGCTGAGAGAGCTGAAAATGGTGTGCTAAAATGGTTTGGTCATAAGGAAAGAATGAGCGAGGAGAGGTTAATAAAGAGGATGCATGTGTGAAAAGTTGTGAGGACAAGGAAAAGAGAAACCAAAATGAAGATGGAAGGATGGTGTGAAAAAGGTTTTGAGGGCTCGGGACCTGTACATGCAAGAAGGTGCAAGGAATGCATGGAACAGAATGAATTGAAACAAAGTGGTGTGCAGAGGTTGACGTGTTATAAGTGGGCTAAACCAGGGAATATGAAGCAATCATAGGGAACCACAGATAAGTCTTTGCCGCCTGGTTGTGGTCAGGGGAGCTGTGGTCTACATGCATTTCATATGATAGGTGGGGAGCACACCATTCCGTCCCTCAAAAATTAATTGCCAGGGTAAGTAAGTAGGTGGTGTTCCCTTAGCTTACATCCAGTGCCAGCTGATCCTTGATCCTTATCTTAACTCACCAACAGCTCACACTAACAAATCTTGCTCTTCTCATTGTCATACTGTTTGCCAGATATGTACATGAGTGAAGTAATGAAGAAAATCTGTGATGGCCATGCAACTCCTACCATCATAAAGGAAAGCGTATCTACAGCTCTGGTTGACGGGAACAATGGGCTTGGTCCAGTTGTGAGCAATTTCTGTATGGACTTGGCGATCAAAAAAGCTAAGGCTACTGGCATAGGGTGGGTCTGTGTTAAAGGTAAGTCTTAAGAACATATGCAATAAATGATAAAAGCAAACATGCAATTAAACACAGTGTAGCTGGAAAAGCATACCACTCCATTCTTAAAAGTTGCTGAAGTGCTACTCCGTCACTTAGACCAATGTGTCATTTACATTAATGAATACATATGTAGTATTGGGGTGTCTGAATGCGTGTGAATGTAACAGACGAGAAGAGACAAGAGATGGCAATCTGTTTGAGGAAAGGAAGCTGGATGTTCTGGCTTAGATTGAGACAAAGCTCAAGGGAAAAGGGGAAGAATGGTTTGGAAACTTATTGGGAGTAAAGTCGAGGTTAGTGAGAAGACAAGAGATAAGGAAGGAGTAGCGCTGCTCCTGAAGTAGGAGTTGTGGAAGTGTGGGCGTAAGTAAGGAAGTAAATTCTTGATTGATGTGGGTAAAACTGAGAGTAGATGGTGAGAGAAGGTTCAGATTATTGATGTGGGTAAAACTGAGAGTAGATGGTGAGAGAAGGTTCAGATTATTGGTGCACATGCACCTAGCCACGAGAAGAAAGATCATGAAGGAAAGTGCTTTGGGAGCAACTCAGCCAGTGTGTCAGCAGCTTTGAGGCACAAGACTGGGTATTAGTGATAGATGATTTATAATAGAAGTGAGTTATGTTACAGTAGAGGGTATAACTGGTGCAAAAGGGATCTTAAGTGCTATGAATGGAAATCGTGAAGAGCTTGTGCAGTTGTGCTGAAAAAAGATTGGTGATTGGGAGTACCTGGTTTAAAAAGAGAAATATACAGAAATATATGTATGTGAGTTGGAGAGATGGTCAAAGGGCATTATTAGATTACATATCAATTGATAGGCGTGGAAAAGATATTTTTGGATGTAAATATGCTGAGAGGGGCAGCTGGTAGGATGTCTGATTACTATCTCATGGAGGCAACAGAAAGGTCTATATGGTCTGGTTGTGGATAGTGGACTGTGGTTTTGGTGCATTACATATGACAGCTGGAGAATGAGGCCATATCTCTATCTGTTCATGGTGCTACCTTCCAAAGGTAGACAATGGTGAACTAAGCATTTCATTTGAAAAACATATGACATTCAACACAAACATCAACTTAAAGGCCATAAACATACTAAAAGCCCTCAGAGCACTTACAGCTTAAAGGCCATAAACAGACTAAAAGCCCTCAGAGCACTTACGGGCACTAGTTATTAGTATGACTTGCAGTAAACAGGTGAAGCCACAATCCATGACTGGTTCTAGGTAAACCTTTGGCCAGGGATACATTTAGTTAGGGGCTTGGGAATTCTAGCTTTTAGTTCCTATTTGCAATATACATACCAACACATGAGATATTCTCTTGGCCTCTCTTGTAAGGACTGATGCTTTATGACACAATGGAAGATATCAAAATGTTAATTGAAGACTGATTTTTCTGTCATTTCAGGTAGTAACCACTTTGGCATTGCTGGCTGGTATCCCATGACAGCTGTTAAACATGGACTAATTGTAAGTTATTTGGTGACTGAGGAAGAACTAAGTAGCGACTGTAGATGGCCACTGTTGTGACCAGTTGCCACAATGAACTGTGGGTAGCATGAACTGATGGCTAAGGTAGACTAAAATGGTGATAAGAACTGCCGAAGCTAATGATTGGAGCTATCCTAAGCCTGTAACATAGAATGATCCAAGCTGGTGATTTTAACTCAGACTGGTGACTATGAACTACAACTGTGTTCAGGATTAGCCCAACCAAAGTTGGAGACATTAAGTTTCTGACAGGATGATTGGAAGTGGCTAAGACAAATGACTCTGGGTAGGATGTGGAAGCCTTGGCTGAAGCTGGTGACTGGGTATTGCCTGAACCTTTGAAATGACTATGTCGAAACTGATAGACCAGCTTATATTGACATCACCAATGACTAGAGAGAAATTTAACATGACCGGAGATGGCCAATTAGGTGAAAGGTATTAGGCAAAACTGAAATGAGCTAGAGTTTAATGAAGCCCAAAGTAGTAAATGTTGATGAATTAAACTGGGGACTTGGACTACATTAACTTTTAAGAAAGAGTAAAAGAATGCAAAAAAGATGCAATGCACAGTTAAGCACAAAGAATTGCACAAATGACTGGGTGAATTGATCTATGTGTTATTGCACTACTGTTTAGTTAGTTTAGACCCCTGGAGTCTTCTCCCAAAAATTCTCAAATAAATGAATAAGGTTAAAACTATGATGAGTCCATAACTAGTATAACATCATCTTGGTGGCTGTGTAGCGACCTCGTATACCAGTCAGAGAAGGACATATCCCTTGTTTTTGAGCCAAATGCCACTCTAAAATGTTTGCTGGAAGCACCAGGGACCACTGCATACGACTCAAATATTTCATACTCTATTTTGTTTTTTCAAAGATCTATTGACATCTAGCTCTGCGTAAATATTATTTCAGCTTTTTGTTAAAAAGAGATGCTTGATAAGAATTGGTCATCCAAAAAAGGTGCTTATTGTTATGTTTCAAAAGCAGGTTCTCACATTTCTCCGCTAAATTATACACAAGAGTACAGTAGACTGCGCTATGTAGCAAAAATTTGAAATATCTAACATCATAAGAGGCAAGACTTAATTTTCAACAATATTTTGATGAGATTTTGCATGGTTAGGCATTATAAACTGTACTCAATAGCATGGGAGAAGTATTATGTTGTACTTTTTTAGCGAGCCTCACTCAATGTTCATCATCATTAGATTTAATCAAGGGATGAAGGTGAACAGTGAGATACAAGGTGGAAGGTTATCATGTTATGTAAATGTAATTTTGTGTATAAAGGGAAATTCATAATGTTTGGTAGATATTATCATCAGCCAGTTACTGCCACATTTTTAACATTTAATTCTCTTACACAAAAATGTGAACTATGAGGATAATCGGTCCTGAGTTGGACTTAATTCTTTCTCTTTTTTTTTTCCACAGGGTATGAGCTTCACGAACACCTCCTCTCTTGTTGTTCCGACTCGTGGAAAAAATGTTAGTTTAGATCTTAATTTGGTATTTGTCAGACGTCTTTAGAAAAATAATTTAGATATTATTACATTAATTTTCTTATTAGATATGCTGTGTTGACTTAAATTACCGCTCTGATTTGCTTGGGCTGAAAAGCAGGTGTCAGAATATGCACAATAACAGTAATTCTGCCTGCAACTGAGCAGGGTACAATCCAAAATTTTCCCATAAATGCTTCTGGGAAAAATCAACCAGGTCTATAGTGCTAGGTACTGGATAGTGGCTGTGTTTTCAGTGCATTAAATATGAAAGCTGTAAGTGGATGCAAGTGAATTAGGCCATATCAGGGAAATTCACCTGGTCAGTTGAAGAGCAACTAATAAGACTAGGAAATTCAGATGAAAGAATTGTAGAGGATGATGCAAGAATGCACAAGGCAGTGAATGACAACTTCAAAAGTACTTTTGCGAGCAGAAGGCATGAAAGCCTCAACATCAATCAGTGAAATGGAATAGGGAGGTCTCGGAAACCATCTGAAAAAGACATATAAAGAACACTAAGGGTCTTGAAGCATATAAATCTTATGGTCCTGATAACAAACCACTTGCAATGTTATTCAAAATATTGCTGAAGCAAAGCATAGTACCAAGGGAGTAGAAAAAGGCAAATATCATACCTATCTTTAAACCCCTTATCTCAAATAAGATTTCCTAACCAACCCTTAAAATCTAGTCTTTCAACTTGTTTTGAAAGTGTATTCAACTCTACAAATTCAAAAATATTCCTACAGGAAAAAAAAGCACTTCAAAAGTATATTTTGTCAACTACTGTCACTTTGATACTGAGCAGTTTTGTAAATGTTTCAGCAAAGTGTGCTTAAACAGCAAGAGTGAGGCCTGGGTGTCAAATGAGCTGCCACTGTGCTTGTTTCATTACTTACTTTGCTTGCACTGAAAACTTGATCGCAGATTATATGTTCTATCTTAATACATAAATCTTTCCTTGCTATGATCAATGTGATTTACTGAAAACTTTTTCATAACAGCAAGAAAGATGGTATCAGAATTATGAAAGCTGAGTTACTGGGAAAGGCTAGAGGCTTAAAATTTGCTTACCATGGAAGAGAGAAGAAAGGAATGCAGAATGATCAAATCACAACCCTTTAGACAGAGAACAGTTTTTCAAGAGATGTAGGGATACAGCAACCAGGGGACATAATATGATATTAAGCAAAACACTTGCTAAAAAAAAAATTTAAAGAAATACATGTACAGAACTGTATATGGTGAAAGGAATGAAACGACAGGACATGGTTAATGCACACAGCAAACATAAATTTAGGGTATTGTATGATAATAGGGAATGTTCAAGAGATGGGGTCACACGAGTGTAAATCTCCCTCCCTGTACAGTATAAATAGGCAATTACCAAGCAGATACAGTGCTATCAAGGTCTGGGAGGTGCTGGTAACACTGCCTCCACTTTTGCTAGAAACACCTGCCTCATCTTGGCCACCTCTCAATACTGGTGACCTTAAAATCACTCTCCACACAATCTGAAGACCAATATCATCCTCAAGCCACTCGATTTCCTTCCCAGAAAACTCAGGATAATGTGCTGTCAGGATGACTAGAGGATGACTAACTCTGGGAAATTGTCATGCATTGCCTCTAGCCATCACTCAGAGTCAGCTTGCAGCCTTCAAATAAAGACATGGAACTATAAAAATTCATGCCTAGAGGAGTTGTTCAGTTTGCATAAATATAAATCTGGAGTAGGAAAGGAGTTATGAAAGGAGACAGGGAGGATGCGCTGAGCCATAAACCGGTCTCCCTAATGAGCATGGAATGTAAAATGCTGGAAGAGATGATCAGAAAGCATGGATGACTTATTGCAAAAAAAGAAATACTATGTGAGACACATATTCTCAGGAAAAGGACATGAGTAAGTGAACCCCTTAGATTTCAACAAGGGAGTGAACTCCAATTTAGACAACAGAGCAGGCTTAGCAGAATTTCTGTACCTGAACTGCCAGAATGCATTTGACACTATCTCACATACAAGGTTGGTAAAGAAGCTACATCTTCAGGTAGACTCCTTCAATGCACGAGAAATTATCTCATTGGAAGTGAACAAAGTGTGCATGTCAGAGAAGCCTTCCCAAAATCAGACAAGTTCACTGATGACATACTTGAGGGTTCTGTTCTAGAACCAAAGCACTTCTTGATTTATGTAAATGACTTTTCAGAAGGATAAGACTCTTATCTAAATGTGTTTGTGGATGATGCCAAGGTCATAAGGGAAGTAAAAATGAGTAATGAATCACTTTGATAGGGAACATTATGCAAACTTCAAAGATGGTCATACACAGCTGATGAAAATCAAACCAAGTAAATATATGTAATGAGGATGGGACACAGCAAAAGAAAACCTAAATATAATTACTACATAGTACAGATGTAAGATACAGGAGTCTGTGTGTAAAAGGGACTTGTGAATTAATATCATCTCATCTTCTGTCAAAGTTCCACCTTAGGAGAATGGAAAAGAGGACAAAATGATTGCACATAAATACTAGAAATACATTCAATATATGGATAGGGATTTGTTCAGCAAGCTGTTCAAATCCTACAAGCCAAAACATGAATATTCTTCTCAAGTTTGTTCACCATACTTAATGGAGAAAGTCCTCAGGAAGGCAACAAAAGTGGTACTAGAATTAAAAGAGCTCAGGAAGGCAACAAAGGTGGTACTAGAATTAAAAGAGCTGAGTTACATGGAAAGGTTAGAAGCTTTAACTTTGTCCACCAACGAAGTGAGAAGAGTGAGGGGTGACCTTTAAGTCTTTAAACCAATTTGATGATGTAGACATTGAATAACTCTGAAAGATGCAAGAAAGAACAACATGAAATTAAGCAAGAAACGTTAGAAAAAACTTAAAGAAGTACTTTTGTGACCTAAGAATAATGGATGAATAGAATAAACTGAGTGACAAAGCTGTAAATGTGCTCATGGGTAATTCAAGGGCAATGTTGTGCCTTTCTTTAAGAAAGGTGTTCGGGAAATCATGGTGAACAACAGACCAGTCTCCCCAACAATATAACTGCGAGACATGGGCTTTAGATAGGACTGTACGAGGGAGCATGGATGCGTTGGAAATGAATTGTATGAGGACAATATGTGGTGTGAGGTGGTTTGATCGAGTAAGTAATGAAAGGGTAAGAGAGATGTGTGGAAACAGAAAGAGTGTGGCTGAGAGAGCAGAAATGGGTGTTGAAATGGTTTGGACATGAGGAAAGATTGACAAAAAGGATATATGTGTCAACGGCGAAGAAGTACAAAACCAAACTGCAGGTGGAAGGATGAAGTGAAAAAGAACTTGAGCAATCGAGGCCTGAACATACAGGATGGTGAGAGGCGTGCAAGGAATAGAGTGAATTGGAGCGATGTTATCAATAGACTGAATCAAGGCATGTGAAGCATCTGGGGTAAACCATGGCATGGTCTGTGGGGCCTGGATGTGGATAGAGAGCTGTGGTATCGGTACATTACACATGACAGCTAGAGACTGAGAATGAATGAATGTGGCCTTTGCTGTCTGTGTTCCTGGTGCTACCTCGCTGAAGCGGGGGCAGCGATGCTATTTCCTGTGTGATGAGGTAGCGACAGGAATGGATGAAGGAAAGCAAGTATCAATATGTGCATGTGTATATATGTCTGTGTCTGTGTAAGTATATGTTAATATGTATATGTATGTATATGTGCATGTATGTGTATATGAGTGGATGGGCCATTCTTCATCTGTTTACTGGCACTACCTTGCTGATGTGGGAAACAGCGATAAAGCATAATAAGAAAAATTAAATAAACAACCTGAGGATCAGAATCATACGACTTTAATATCTTAACAGTGGTAATTTCTTTACCTGTAGGAGAGAAATAAGTGTATCAAGGGGTTATTTATATGATTTGAAAAAATACTAATGACTTGATAAGTACACACTTAATACTTCAAGGACTGGATGTAAACCATCACTCTACATTTTCTTATGACATGCTGAAGTTTCCCATACAGCTTGCTTTTGAGGTTAATGTCATTATGAAGGTAGGTAATATATTCAGGTACATTCATTCACTAATCAGACATATTACTATTCTGTAGACCCATTAGCTCTCTCTAAATGGAATAATTAATATGACTTTCTCTCAATATCTCTCTCAGTGTAAACTGCCTTTATAAATCTGATGTGATAATCTTTCCAGAATATCATGGGAACCAACCCAATATCTGTGGCTGCTCCAGCAAAAAAAGATGATAGTTTTGTGCTTGATATGGCAACAAGCATGGTGTCAGGTGGCAAGGTAAGAACAGTTAGCAGAAGTACTCACAACTTTCACATCATAAGCATAATGGTATGACCCTTAAGTACAATCTATAAGCATTAAGCTAAAGGTTACACCATAATACCCAATTGTCATAACATTAGCCCAAGGGTCATATTATCATGCTCAAGAGGTTACTAAAACATAGTCAGTATGTCAGTGAAATATGGTGAATATTGTTTGATATGAGTAATCTGACCAATCTATTTTTGCTAGTTCTGAGGAACCTCAAGGTTTCAGCATAATTTACAGGAATGAGGTACATTGATTGATACATAATCTAAAGAATTAAGGTGTACTGTAAATGAACATAAATGTGAGTGATCGGGGCCTGGAAATTGGAGTTGGAAAGATGGAGTGAAAAAGATTTTGAGTGATCGGGACCTGAACATGCAGGAGAGTGAAAGGCGGGCAAGGAATAGAGTGAATTGGAATGATGTGGTATACCGGGGTCGATGTGCTGTCAGTGGATTGAACCAGGGCATGTGAAGCGTCTGGGGTAAACCATGGAAAACTCTGTGGGGCCTAGATGTGGAAAGGGAGCTGTGGTTTCGGTGCATTATTACGTGACAGCTAGAGACTGAGTGTGAACGAATGGGGCCTTTGTTGTCTTTTCCTAGCGCTACCTTGCACACATGAGGGGGGAGGGTGTTGTTATTCCATGTGTGGCGAGGTGGCGATGGGAATGAATAAAGGCAGACAGTATGAATTATGTACATGGGTATATATGTATATGTCTGTGTGTGTATATATATATATGTATATACTGAGATGTATAGGTATGTATATATGCGTGTGTGGACGTGTATGTATATACATGTGTATGTGGATGGGTTGGGCCATTCTTTCGTCTGTTTCCTTGCGCTACCTCGCTAATGCGGGACACAGCGACAAAGCATAATAATATATATATATATATATTGGCGGGGAGGCTGGAAATTCTCCCCTCTCGTATTTTTTTTAGTTTTCCAAAGAAAGGAACAGAAAGGGGGGCCAGGTGAGGATACTCCCTCAAAGGTCGAGAACTCAGTTCTTAACGGTACCTCGCTAACGCAGGAAATGGCGAATAGTTTGGAAGAAAAACGAAAATATATATATATGTCCCTGGGGATAGGGGAGAAAGAATACTTCCCACGCATTCCTCACGTGTCGTAGAAGGTGACTAAAGGAGACGGGAGCGGGGGGGCCAGAAACCCTCCCCTCCTTGTATTTTAACTTTCTAAAAGGGGAAATAGAAGAAGGAGTCACGCGGGGAGTGCTCATCCTCCTCGAAGGCTCAGATTGCGGTGTCTAAATGTGTGTGGATGTAACCAAGATGAGAAAAAAGGAGAGATAGGTAGTATGTTTGAGGAAAGGAACCTGGATGTTTTGGCTCTGAGTGAAACGAAGCTCAAGGGTAAAGGGGAAGAGTGATTTGGGAATGTCTTGGGAGTAAAGTCAGGGGTTAGTGAGAGGACAAGAGCAAGGGAAGGAGTAGCACTACCCATGAAACAGGAGTTGTGGGAGTATGTGATAGAATGTAAGAAAGTAAATTCTAGATTGATAAGGGTAAAACTGAAAGTTGATCGAGAGAGATGGGTGATTATTGGTGCATATGCACCTGGGCATGAGAAGAAAGATCATGAGAGGCAAGTGTTTTGGGAGCAGCTGAATGAGTGTGTTAGTGGTTTTGATGCACAAGACCAGGTTATAGTGATGGGTGACTTGAATGCAAAAGTGAGTAATGTGGCAGTTGAGGGAATAATTGGTATACATGGAGTGTTCAGTGTTGTAAATGGAAATGGTGAAGAGCTTGTAGATTTATGTGCTGAAAAAGGACTGGTGATTGGGAATACCTGGCTTAAAAAGCGAGATATACATAAGTATATGTATGTAAGAAGGAGAGATGGCCAGAGAGCGTTATTGGATTACGTGTTAATTGATAGACGCACGAAAGAGAGACTTTTCGATGTTAATGTGCTGAGAGGTGCAACTGGAGGGATGTCTGATCATTCTCTTGTGGAGGCGAAGGTGAAGATTTGTAGGGGTTTTCAGAAAAGAAGAGAGAATGTTGGGGTGAAGAGAGAGGTGAGTGAGCTTGGGAAGGAGACTTGTGTAAGGAAGTACCAGGAGAGACTGAGTACAGAATGGAAAAAGGTGAGAACAAATGAGGTAAGGGGAGTGGGGGAGGAATGGGATGTATTTAGGGAAGCAGTGATGGCTTGTGCAAAAGATGCTTGTGGCATGAGAAGTGTGGAAGGTGGGCAGATTAGAAAGGGTAGTGAGTGGTGGGATGAAGAAGTAAGATTATCAGTGAAAGAGAAGAGAGAGGCATTTGGATGATTTTTGCAGGGAAATAATGCAAATGAGTGGGAGATGTATAAAAGAAAGAGGCAGGAGGTCAAGAGAAAGGTGCATAAGGTGAAAAAGAGGGCAAATGAGAGTTGGGGTGAGAGAGTATCATTAAATTTTAGGGAAAAGAAAAAGATATTTTCGAAGGAGGTAAATAAAGTGCGTAAGACAAGGGAGCAAATGGGAACTTCAGTGAAGGGGGCTAATGGGGAGGTGATAACTACTAGTGGTGATGTGAGAAGGAGATGGAGTGAGTACTTTGAAGGTTTGTTGAATGTGTTTGATGATAGAGTGGCAGATATAGGGTGTTTTGGTCGAGGTGGTGTGCAAAGTGAGAGGGTTAGGGAAAATGATTTGGTAAACAGAAAAGAGGTAGTAAAAGCGTTGCAGAAGATGAAAGCCTGGCAAGGCAGCAGGTTTGGATGGTATTGCAGTGGAACTTATCAAAAAAGGTGGTGACTGTATTGTTGACTGGTTAGTAAGGTTATTTAATGTATGTATGATTCATGGTGAGGTGCCTGAGGATTGGCGGAATGCTTGCATAGTGCCATTGTACAAAGGCAAAGGGGATAAGAGTGAGTGCTCAAATTACAGAGGTATAAGTTTGTTGAGTATTCCTGGTAAATTATATGGGAGGGTATTGATTGAGAGGGTGAAGGCATGTACAGAGCATCAGATTGGGGAAGAGCAGTGTGGTTTCAGAAGTGGTAGAGGATGTGTGGATCAGGTGTTTGCTTTGAAGAATGTATGTGAGAAATACTTAGAAAGGCAAATGGATTTGTATGTAGCATTTATGGATCTGGAGAAGGCAAGTTGTTAGAAGCAGTGAAAAGTTTTTATTGAGGATGTAAGGCATGTGTACGTGTAGGAAGAGAGGAAAGTGATTGGTTCTCAGTGAATGTAGGTTTGCGGCAGGGGTGTGTGATGTCTCCATGGTTGTTTAATTTGTTTATGGATGGGGTTGTTAGAGAGGTGAATGCAAGAGTTTTGGAAAGAGGGGCAAGTATGAAGTCTGTTGTGGATGAGAGAGCTTGGGAAGTGAGTCAGTTGTTGTTCGCTGATGACACAGCGCTGGTGGCTGATTCATGTGAGAAACTGCAGAAGCTGGTGACTGAGTTTGGTAAAGTGTGTGAAAGAAGAAAGTTAAGAGTAAATGTGAATAAGAGCAAGGTTATTAGGTACAGTAGGGTTGAGGGTCAAGTCACTTGGGAGGTGAGTTTGAATGGAGAAAAACTGGAGGAAGTAAAGTGTTTTAGATATCTGGGATGGAACCATGGAAGCGGAAGTGAATCATAAGGTGGGGGAGCGGGCGAAAATCCTGGGAGCCTTGAAGAATGTGTGGAAGTCGAGAACATTATCTCGGAAAGCAAAAATGGGTATGTTTGAAGGAATAGTGGTTCCAACAATGTTGTATGGTTGCGAGGCGTGGGCTATGGATAGAGTTGTGCGCAGGGGGGTGGATGTGCTGGAAATGAGATGTTTGAGGACAATGTGTGGTGTGAGGTGGTTTGATCGAGTAAGTAATGTAAGGGTAAGAGAGATGTGTGGAAATAAAAAAAGCGTGGTTGAGAGAGCAGAAGAGGGTGTTTTGAAATGGTTTGGGCACATGGAGAGAATGAGTGAGGAAAGATTGACCAAGAGGATATATGTGTCGGAGGTGGAGGGAACAAGGAGAAGTGGGAGACCAAATTGGAGGTGGAAAGATGGAGTGAAAAAGATTTTGGGTAATTGGGGCCTGAACATGCAGGAGGGTAAAAGGCGTGCAAGGAATAGAGTGAATTGGAACGATGTGGTATACCGGGGTCGACGTGCTGTCAATGGATTGAACCAGGGAATGTGAAGCGTCTGGGGTAATCCATGGAAAGTTCTGTGGGGCCTGGATGTGGAAGGGGAGCTGTGGTTTCGGTGCATTATTACATGACAGCTAGAGACTGAGTGTGAACGAATGTGGCCTTTGTTGTCTTTCCCTAGCGCTACCTTACACATATGGGGGGGGGGGGGGGGTTGTCATTTCATGTGTAACTAATCAACAGCACAATCACCCTCTTCCTTAATAAATTCAACTGTAATACCATCCACTCTAGCTGCCGTGCCACATTCAGTCTGTTGGAAGGCTTTCAACACATCTTTCTTAATCAAACCACTTTCTATGACTCTATCGCTTGACACACCTCTCCAACCCAAACATCCCACATCTACCAACCTATTATTAAACACATTCAACAATCCTTCAAAATACTCACTCCATCTTCTTACCTCATCACTACCTGTTACCATTTCCACATTTGATCCTTTCACTCATGTTCCCATTAGTTCTTTTTTTCTCAGGCATTTAAATTCCAATAATACATCTTGTTCTCCCTGAAGTTTTATGACAGTTTCTTACCTGAAGTCTTATTTGCCCTCCTTTTCATCCCCTGCACCTTCCCCTTGATTTCCTGCCAATTTCTCTTGAACATCTTCCAGTCATTTGCACTCCTTCCTTGTAAGTACCATCCATGCAACTTTCTTTTCTCGTTCACTAACAACTTTACTTTGTCATCTCACCACTCACTACCCTACCTCTGGTGAGGCATCTCTACATTAAGAGACTCATCATACTGGCTCAATCTAGTCTTTGCATTAAAAACCATAATATGAGCAGGGCTACCTCAACCTTATCCTCTATCAAAACCTGACATTAGAGTAAATGAACAGAAGAGGTCTATAACATTCATCTAATACCTTCATCAGATAATTCCATAGTCTAGACATAGTGGACATAAACTGTGTTATGCAGAATTCCTCCTTCAGTAGAATTAGTTTCTGATGCACCTCTGAATCCGTTTTAGAAGGTATTTGTTTCCACTTTCAGTGCTGCATTCTTACCTGTAAGTTTTATTTCTAACCCATCCCCTTTCATGCGGGCACATTCTCATTGCTTGTATTGTCCACAAACATATAATCTCTCCTTGTCACAAATAATATTTAACACTCAACTCACACAACTCATTCTTCACAACTCTAGATTTTCCTGTGGTGAGAGCTTTGAGTTAGCTCTGCCTTTTGGCAAAATGGTAGGAGCAATAGATAGAAGTAAGTGGAAATTTTAGACAGGAGCTCTAGGTAGAAACATAAGGTAGAAATATTAAGTAGGAGCATTAGCTGGGTGCATTTAGTAGAAGCAGTAAGTTGAAACATTAGGTAGGAATACTAGGTACACATATTACGTAAAAGCTGGTAAGAAAATTAAGTAAGAACCTCTTGAAACACTGAACGAGAGTTGTTCTCTGTCAGTGGCCTGCTAAGGGTGAGGCACTAAAGGCTAAGAGGCGACACTGGAGTTCAACAGTTATTGAGACCCTTTTACTGTAGCCATCCCCTCAAAGGAGTTTCCAAAGGGAATGGGCATCAGAAATACTGATAGCTTGTGGGATGAACTGGCATAGGAGAGAAACTTACGTCTAAAGTTTGAAAAATCTTCTTTCTCTGCAATAATATTTGCAAGCAATTCTCCAGCTTCCCTACCCTGCCTTGCCTTCCCCTCTTTCCTTTAAAAAATGCTTTTCTTTACCGGTGGTATTCACTTTTGAATCAATATACATGATCTGCAGATTCTGAGCGTCTGGGTAAGTCAGCAACTTAAAATGAATGGGGTGGTGATATTGCCACTGAAACAGACTCAGACTGGTCAAAAGCAGGCCTAAAACAAGCAAACTGATGCTACCAGCAGTGAGTGGCTGAGGAATGCTTCTGCAATCCCTTGGTTAGACAAGGTGTTAAAAGGCCCTAACCCCTTATATATCTTAGGGACATATCTCAGTGCTTGCAAGACTCTGCCTTGGATAGAAAAGTTTTTTGCAATAAAATCCTTTAAAATTCTAAAGGTATACCCAGTAGATCTATGAAGATAATATCTGAATATGGGGGATTAAGTATAGTAAAGCAGTGTTTCATATAAAACTAGATATCAAGTAACTGCTTATGTTGCCAAAAAATTGAACCATCCATGAGAGAGAATTCATACAAAATTCATCACCTTTCTCAGTGAAGTGCTTCATGGATAAGTATAACCATTTGATATGCTTAAACAGTATGCTAAATAAAGACAAGAAATCTTTTCCTAATTTGATGAAATTCCTAAATTGGATAATAGTAATTACCAGCAGTATTTGATTTTCATTCTCATTTACAAGCATTTTTTTCAAATCCTTCTTTTCTCATATTTAATTTCTTTAGTGATTTAAACTGGTTAAGATACTTATTCAACTAATGATAAAGCATGGTTTTCATAATATCATAAAGTCTTAATGTGGTTTACATATATGTACATCAAGAGAAACATTTTTCTTTTGAAAGTTGGAAATTGCACATCTGAAAAATCAACCCATCCCTGAAGGCTGGGCTTTGAATAAACATGGCAAACCCACAACTGACCCAAAGGAAATGCTGGATGATGGAAGTCTGTTGCCATTGGGTGGCACAGAGCTATACTCCGGTTACAAGGGTTTTGGACTTGGCATGATGGTGGAAATCTTTTGTGGCATCCTATCAGGTAAATATTCATTGTAAATTTACATGTAGTTAGACCAAGTGAGGTGAGTACATGGCTCTTAAAATGAACTGAAAGTGGAAATAGAAGTGTTATAAGATGGAAGAGATAGGAGAGTCAGGAAGCTATTGTAACACAAAACAGTTGACAAGTGTGGGTGCAATGTCGGTGATCAAAATATTAACCCTTTTGGTGTACAACCGATTTCTTTTAACCTTCAACAGTGTACAAAAACAGCTTCTTTTTTTTTAAAAAAATGGTGCACAAAAATAATTTCTTGCTTTGGTATGTTTGCATTTTTCTCCCATTACTGAAGTAGTGCCATGAACATATGAAGAAATTACATTTGCTCACATCCACACTCAAGCTGTCATGTACAATGCACTGACACCACAGGCCTTTATCTACAACCAGGTCCCACAGTATGTTCACATACAAAAGGACTCTTTCACAAAAATTAGTCCTGGGATAACTATAAATAAATGAATAAATAAATAGCACTACCTCACTAATGTAGGAAATGGCAATCAAGTACGACAACAAATAAATAAATGTGTTCTCTTACTCAGATTAACTGCCTTAAGATTGGCATTGTTTTAGAGCTTAAGTTACTATGATATTATAATAACAAGTCTGTGCAAGGTTGATAATAATGTGTATTAATTCATGCACAAAGGAGCACCCTATGCCCATAACATACGCACATGGACAAAGTCAACTAGCCCAGCAGATTTGAGCCACTGTTTTGTGGCCCTCAACCCAGCTTTCTTTGCCAATGGATTTGAGGACCGCATGAGTGACCTGATGGACCACTGTCGTGGTGAGGAACCCGTAAGTCCTTGCCTCTTAATTTTGTATTTTGGAATATCTAAATGTGCTGTAAAAGGATTGTCTTAGAATGGCTGGCTAGAAAGACTGGAAGGTGAGATAAAAGTAGTGCAAATGCTGGTAGAGTAAACATATGAGACTATCATTAACTTTACAGATAAGACTACAGATAGAATAATTCTACTTAAAAGTAACAAGAAAAGTGAATATGTACTGAATAAAGATAAGATAGGACAAGGTGAAAACACGACTTGAGTTAAGTATATTTTGAAAACATTAAGTAAAAGTATAAATGTTGTCTCAGAAGACTTAGGAGTACACACTCTCAGTCAAATATGAAATACATAAATTGACCAGGATGGTTTGACGACATTCCTGATTTACGTAAAGCAACTAGAGATGCTTTACATAAATATAAGGCGTAATGCAGGGAAAACCCAAGCAGGAAATAATCAGCAAAGTGCTAAAGTGTCAAATCTAGATGTAAAGATGTTAATAGGTTTATGTCATTACATAACCTGAAATAACGTATGTACACACAATGTTAGTCTATCCATAGTTGTAAAAAAAGAATATTCGACGTATATCACATACCCAAGTCAAGGCAAATCCAAGGGGAAGAATGAAATGTAGATCGCGTGTCTGTGCTCCATTACCATCAAAGGTTGAGTGATGAGAGAACACGTTGCCATTTCATGAGCTGAACATCATCTGAAAAAACAACACCAGCCATTAGAACCTAATATATATATATATATATATATATATATATATATATATATATATATATATATATATATGATTTTCTTTTTCATACCAACTTACTCTTTCCCGTGTATGCGAGGTAACGCCAGAACAGACGAAGAGAAGCCCTCTTTCGCTCACATACAATATCTCGCTATTATGTATAATGCACCAAGACTTAGAGACCTTTCTGTGGTTTTTATGGTTCTGTCCATTGGCAGCATGTCGCTCCCTGTATACCACATCGCTCCAATTCACTCTGTCCCATATACATCGTTCTCCCTCTCATGTTCAGTCCCTGAGCACTCAAAATCTTACTCATTTCATCCTTCCATCTCCAATCCAGTCTTCCCTCGTTGTCCCCTCCACTTTTGACACATACATCCTCGTTTACATTATATATATATATATATATATATATATATATATATATATATATATATATATATATATATATACCTATTCTTATCCCTGGGGATAGGGGAGAAAGAATACTTCAGCGTGTCGTAGAAGGCGACTAAAAGGGAAGGAAGTTGGGGGAGTGGGGGGATCTGTGGAAATCCTCCCCTCTCCTTTTTAGTTTTCCAAAAGAAGGAACAGAGGAGGGGGCCAAGTGAGGATGTTCCCTCAAAGGCTGTCCTCTGTTCTTAACGCTACCTCGCTAACGAGGGAAATGGCGAATAGTATGGAAAAAAATATATATATTCCTTCTAATCCACGGGGATGAAACACAAGTTTCCAAGTGCACTTTCGTGTAATGATCACATCAGGGGAGATACAAATATAACAGTCAGTGGGAGACCAAATTGGAGGTGAAAGGATGGTGTGAAAAAGACTTCGAGCGATGCGATGAATGATTGAACGGGATAGAGTGCATAGGAACGATGTGGTATACAGTGGTCGACGTGCTGTCAGCGGACTGAACCAGGTAGGGCATGTGAAGCGTCCGGGGTAAACCATGGAAAGGTCTGGTTGTGGATAGGAAGTTGTGGTTTCAGTGCATTACACATGACAACTAGAGAATGGATGTGAGCGAATGCAGGTTTCTTCTTATGTTCCTGGCAGTACCTCGCAAACACGGCATTCAAGAATATATATATATATATATATATATATATATATATATATATATATATATATATATATATATATATATATATATGTGTGTGTGTGTGTGTGTGTGTGTGTGTGTGTGTGTGTGTGTGTTCTAAACCAATATGTCCCTGTTGAAAGTAAGTTCAGTTTTAACAATACCAATTGATATATGTTCTTCATTCTTTACTTACTCCAATTTACGCATAACAAATGCATGACATATATATTGATGATACACCCACCGTTCAGATAAAAATTTAAAAATTATGGCAATACACATTGTATTTGATTCACTTGACCCACAATGCCATGTGAATATTGTTGTGAGGTCTATGGTGTAATTATTGTTCTATAACTTTTTACAACCAATGCATGTGATATTCACAACATTGTCCAGCAGTGTAATTTGGTTAATAGTGACGTATTCTGACGAACTTTTATGTATTGGAATTCGGCTAGTAAAGGACCATATGGACCCCATTAAACTAAGTTTAGGATTTGATGGACAGATCTGTTGAACAGCAAATTCAATCCCATAAGCTGAGGACTCATCAGACTAAATTTTGTTGTACAGGAATAATTTATTAGTTCCTCTCCTTGTTACTATGGCATCACGAGAACCTCTGCAGTTTTCCTAAATTTTACTAACATTACAAGGCTCTATCTACAAACATAATCTTACACTAATTTTCGACAATTTAATGGTGCATCATTATCTTTTGTGCCTTTACACCTACACTGATAATTTAGGTTCTATAGAAATTTCAAAATGAAACAAAGACAGCTTGGTCACTGCCCACGTCTGACATCAGCATTCGCTTGTAATATATTACAGTGGCTGTCTCATATTTTTTACCAATATTCATAAAAAAGAAAATTTGGAATGTTACTTGAAGGGAAAAGTAAGAGCAATTTTGTATGTGAAGATAATTTTGACGTGCCGTTTCTAGATAGTTGCTTAACTATTTGGTGCAACTTAATATACAGGAATATATTTTTTTCCATGAAATACATCCAATACCCTCACTATGCAGTTCAACATACAGGTTGGCTTATATGAACACACCAATAATTAAGAAAATACTGGTATAACTTGATAGTTCTTTCATATAATGATTTAGCTAAGACTAGGATGTGCTTAAAAGCTACCTGAGAATAGGTTAAAGTTATTAACATAAACCATTAAGACAGATTCAATGACATTAGGCGTAGCATAATACGATGAGGGGTAGGAAGTGACTGGGTTGTTAAGGTGTACGAAGTGGTCGTTTTCATTGTTCATTTTAGCAATAGCATTACTATGGTCATCCCTGCGTACTGAATGACCGTGCAAACAATAGCATTTCTCAGTTACTGTTTTCCCGGTCTGGCCAATACATACTACATCTTTACATGCCTTACATTTAACAGCGTAATCATTCCCAATTTTCTTATAGTTTGGCCAACTTTCAATTTAAGTCTTACTGATAATACTGTTATACTGGAAGGCAACGTTACAAGCATTTTTTTTTCTAGTACCTGTTTTACATTTAACCAAGCTAGGAGAATGGGACAATACCAAACATTTAGGTCTATCATCTTTTTCTACATTGTTCTTGCTAGATGCATCAAATTTTTCCTGGCTTTCTAGTAAGCCTTGTTCACAAACCACTTGGGATAACTTATAAGCCCAAAAGTATATTTCATATGGTTACACTAACCTTATATACTTTTAGGATCACATATCCATGATGCTTTCAAAATTTTGGTCATAACTACAGACAGTCTTAGAGAAGGATAATAAACTGAAAAATAATGTTAATATATGGCCCTCAGTGTTTGTAAGCTTCCTGTAGACCATGAAGGACAAATAATGTAATTCCTTAGTTATCATTACATTAGGGAATGGCAATTTGCCTTCTTGTTCCCATTCAATCTTGATGTTGGGGTGAAAGTTGTATAATTATTTCAAGAAAACATCACGATCTTGGGGTCAATGGCCATAAGGACTACACATCATCAACGTATCTAAACCAAATTTTAGGATAACTGCTGACAAAAGTTTAGACCTGAAAGTGGAACACGTCGTGCATTATATACTTTCAATAAACGAAATTATCTAAACATTACTGATGTTTGAGGATTGGCAAAATTCCCGTATAATTCAACGGGGACAAAGCAAATCTTCAAATTACAGAGGTACAATTCTGTTGAGTGTACCTGGTACGTTAATCGGAGAGTGATGACTGTAAGGGCAGTGGCATGAGTAGAGCATCTAGCTTTAGAAGTAGAGGATGTGTGGATCAGGTGTTTGCTTTGAGGAATATGATTGAGAAACAGATGGATTTGTATGTGACATTTGTAGATCTGGAAAAAGGGTATGACCGAGTTGGTGGAAGGTACTGTCTAAGAGAAAAGCTTTTCCTGGCGATGAAGAATTTTCATCAAGACAGTAAGGCGTGTGTGCTAGTAGGAAGGAAGGAGGGTGAGTGGTCCCACGTGAAGATGAGCCTGCAGCAGGGGTGTGTAATGATACTATGATTGGCATCATGGATCTACAACAGGAGTGTAATTGTACCATGGTTTAATACGCTTATGGTTGGAGTGGTGAGGGATGTTAATCTAAGGGTTTTGAAGAGTTGAAGTTTTGCAGTCTGTCACGGGTCGGGGATCTGGGAGACGAGTTATTTGTTGTTTGATGATGACACGCCATTAATGACAGATTCAAGGGAGAAACTGCAGAAGCTGGTGCCAAAGTTTGGAAGTGTGAGTAGAGAAGAAATTTCATAGTAAATGTTAATAAAAACAAAGTCATTAGGTTTGGCAGTTGAAAGAGACATGTGGGTTGGGGAGCAAGTTTGAGCGGAGAGAACCTGGAAGAAGTGGATTTTTTTAGATACCCGAGAGTGGAAATGGTAGAAAATAGAACTGTGGAAGTTGAAGCCATATGGAGAGCAAGGAAGCTATGGTCCTGGACACACTGAGGGGTTTGTGGAAAGGGAAGTTATAATCTGATGCTAAAGATAAGGGAAGCAGATAAAAATATATGGAAGAGTGTGGATGTGTTGGAAACTAAAAGTTTGAGGATATGTCGTGTGAGGAGGGTGTATTGAACATGATGAGGAGAGAAAATGGTTTGGTAAGAGTATGGTTGTGAGAGGTGAAGCAGGTTTGCTGAAATCTGGAGTGGAGTTCATAACAAAGAGGGCATGTGTGTCAGAGGTGGAGGAAAGAAGGTGAAGGGGGAGACCAAATTAGAGATGGAAGGTTGGGGTGAAAGAGGTTTTGAAAGATCAAGGCCAGAACATGCAGAGGGGAATAAGGCATGGCATATAGGGGATGACATGCTGCCAATTGACCGATTCGGAGAAAACCACAGAAAGATGTGTGGGGTGGCCTGGTTGTGGTTTTGGTCCATTACACATGACAGCTAGAGAATGGATGAGAGTTAATAGGGTCACTTGGTCTGTTCCTACAGCTGCCTTGCTAACACAAAATATGGTACAAAGTATGAAAGAAAAAGACATATGTACAAAAATACGCACATAAACAACACAAAAGAAATCGACATATGTACAAATACACTTACATAAACAACACAAAAGAAATAGACACATATATGTACAAATACACACATAAACAAAAGAAATAGACACATATATGTACTAATACACACTCACAAACACAATAGAAATAGACACATATATGAACAAATACACACATACAAACAACACAAAAGAAACAGACATATATGGATGAATAGAAACACAAAAAATTATTTTTCATACTTTATCACTGTCTCGAAGGTCAGATGAGTAGCAAGTGTATGGCATCTTCGTTGTGGTAGGTGCATTTTGGGCTTGAAGGGTCTCGAGATACAAGTAAAAAGAAAAGTGTTTGTAGTGTCGTAGGGATGGATGATAACTGGAGCAAGGACAGGAGTGTGTGGCTTTGTGTTTATACGTAGAATGTTGCTTCTGATGGTTCTTTGTTCAATGGGGGTGAGTTTCAGACCCGAATTGGGAGGGTTGTTGTGCAGTGCCTGACTGGTCATTACATTTTTGTTAGTCCTTTTTGTTCTTTATCTGGGCAGAAGTTGCAGAAAAGTGAGGTAGGGTAAGATTTATGTATGTAGTGGGGGTTGGTGGTTAGTTTTGAGGTGGTTTGGATGAGAGAGATCTAGTACTGTTGCAAAGAAGTCGAACGCTGGGCATGTTGAGGTGGGATTCCATGACACATTGCTGTGAAAATCAGTACGATATATCACACCAAGATATCCTAATCTAACAATAACTGCTTTGATGTATCTCAGGATGAAGGCGGCAAAGCGATACAGGTGGCAGGGGACCCTGAGCGTGCCCACACTCAAAAGGTGAAGGAAGACGGAGGTATTACGTATCCGATCACCCTAGTCAAAACATTGGTAAGTGAAGGAAGTTTAGTTTATCCGCAGATAAATAAGTAATAACGGCCTGTACTGTGCATCAAAACAAAGGGAAGGAATTGGAAATTTCATATAGTCTACATGAAATGCACAGTTTGAAGCAATGTGTTAGCATTGCAGTATAATCATAGCAATTGCATCTATTGCTGAATTAGTTTAATTGTTCTATTAAGAATAAAACTTTCCATTTCCTTCCAGTGGCAACTGGCTAAACACCTTGATGTAACACCGATGCAGTCAGCATAATCTTCAGCAGCAAAGGCAAGAATGGATAAAAATTACAGCAGGAAGAATCTTCAGAACAAGTGTCGCTGGACTAAACACTTCATGTGTGTGTGTGTGTGTGTGTGTGTATATATATATATATATATATATATATATATATATATATATATATATATATATATATATATAGCCATCCCCCAACCTATACTTCATTTTTTCCCCGCGTTAACAAGAAAGCGCCAGGAACAGGCTAGGGACGGCCACATCCACGATCATATCGATTCTCTGGCTGTCATGTGCAATGCACAGATACCAAAGATCCCTATCCACATCCAGGCCCCACAGACCTTTCCAGACGTTTCACATGCCCTGGTTCAGTCCATTGACAGAACATCGACCCCTGCATACCATACCGTTCCATTTCCCTCTTATCCCTTGCATGCTTTTCACCTTCCTGCATATTCAGGCCCCGATTGCTCAAAATCTTTTTCACTCCATCTTCGATTTGGTTTGTCAGTTCTCCTTGTTCCCTCTAATTCTGACAGATAAATCCTTTTTGTCAACCTTCCCTCATTTCACTCCATATCTCCAAAACATTTCAAGACACCCTACCCTCTCCAGCTCTGTCAACCACTCTTTTCATTACCACACATCTCTCAATTACCCTTTCATTACTTACTCGATCAAACCATCTCACACCACACATTGTCCTTAAACAATTCATTTCCAACACACCCACCACCCTCTGCACAGTCTGTTCTCTAGCCCATGCCTCGCGTCCATATAATACTGTTGGGGCAACTATAACATCAAACATACCCATTTTTGCCCTCCTACATAACGATCTCTCTTCCTACACATTCTTCAGTGTTTCCCGAACCTTCGCCCCCTCACTCACCCTATGACTCGCTTCAGCTTCCATGATTGCATTTACTGTCGTGTCCACTCCCAGGTAACATTTCACATCCTCCAAGTTTTCTCCATTCAAACCTACTCCCCAAGTAACCTGTCCCTCAACCCTGCTAAACCTATTAACCTTACTTTTATTCACATTTACTCTTAACTCCTTCTCGCACACTCTTCTAGTCCCGGTCACCAAAGTCTGCAGTTTCTCATTCAAATCTCCCCACTACAGTGCCGTATCATCAGTAAACAACAACTGACTTGCTTCCCAGGCCCTTTCATCCATCACAGACTGCATACTCGCTCCTCACTCCAACACTCGCATTTACCTTCTTACAACCCCATCCATAAACAAAGTAAGCAACTAAGGGGACATCGCACAGCCCTGCCGCAGACCGACCTTCACTGGGAACCAATCACTCTCCTATCTTCCTACTCGTACACATACCTTACACCCACAATAAAAACTCTGCTTCTAGCAGCTTACATCCCACACCATAATTCTTAAGGCCTCCCACAAGGCATTCCTATTAACCCTATCGTATACCTTCTCCAGATCCGCATCTGGACACATATAAATGTTTCTCGAAATATTTCTCACAGTCTTAAAGCAAACACATGACCCACACGTCCTCTACCACATCTGAAACCACGCTCCTCTACCCCAAACTGATGCTTTGTACATGCCTTCACCCTCTCAATCAATACCCTCCTTCATAACTTACCAGGTACACTCTACAAACTTATATCACTGTAGTTTGGACACTCATCCCTCTTGCCTTTTTACAACAGCTTTACAAACGCATTCTGCTAATCCTTAGGCACCTCACCATCTTCCATATATATACAATGAAAATCCTTACCAACCAATCAACAACAGTCATCCCCTTTCTTAATAAATTCAGTGCCATCTACTCCAGCCACATTTCATCTTCCGCAAGGCTTTCACCACTTCTATCTTCACCAGAACATTCTCCATGACTCTCGCTTTGCATACCACCCTAACATCCTACATCGGCAACCCAGTCATCAGGCACATTCAACAGTCCTTTATAATACTCACTCCATCCCTTCTTTTCGTCTCTACCTGTTACCACATCTCCTATTGTCTATTTTCCGATTTTCCTATTTGTTCCCTTGCTTTTGCACATAATTAACCTCCTTCCACAACTTCAATAAGTTTGAAAGTGTGTGTGAAAGGAGAAAGTTGAGAGTAGATGTGAATAAAAGCCAGGATATTAGGTTCAGCAAAGTTGAGGGACAAGTTAGTTGGGATTTAAGTTTGAATGGGAAAAAATTGAAGGAAGTGAAGTGTTTTAGATATCTAGGAGTGGACACGACAGCCAGCATATGGAAAAATGAAAGCAGAAGGCGAAGGTTCTGAGAGTGATGAAAAATGTGGAAAGAATATTACCACAAAGGGCAAAAATGGGTATGTTTGAAGGAATGGTAGTTCCAACTATATCATATGGCAGCTAGGCTTGGGCTATAAATAGGGTTGTGCGGAGAAGGGTGGATGTGTTGGTAATGAAATATTTGAGGACAATATGTGGTCAAAGGTGGTCTGATCGAGTAAGTAATGAAAGGATAAGAGAGATGTGTACGAATAAAATGAATGTGGTCGAGATAACAGAAAAGGGTGTGTTGAAATGGTATGGACATATGGAGAGAATGAGTGAGGAAAGGTTGACAAAGACAGTATGTTTCAGATGTTGAAGGACAGAGAAGAATCGGGAGACCAAATTGGAGATGGCAGGGAGTGATTTTTTTTTGACTGATCAGGGTCTGAACACGCAAGAGGGTGAAGGGCAGGCACGGCATAGAGTGAATTGGAACGATGTAGTATATTGGGGCCGATGTGCTGTCAGTGGACTGAACCAGGACATGTGAAACGTCCGGGGTAAACCACGGAAAGGTCTGTGGAGCCTGGATGTGGATAGGAAAGTTGTGGACTCGGTGCATTACACAAGAAAGCTAGAGACTGAGTGTGAACGAATGTAGCCTTTTTTCGTGTTTTCCTGGCGCTACCTCGTTGATGCAAGGGGTGGCGATGCTGTATCCTGTGTGGCGGGGTGGCGCAAGGAATGGAAGAAAGCAAGCAAGTATGAATATGTATATACGTCGGTGTATGTATATGTGCGTGCATGTATATGTGTGTATATGAGTGGATGGGTCTTCGTCTGTCTCCTGGCGCTACATGTTTTTTCGTATTTGACTGCCATTTCCCGCAACATCGAGGTAGCGCCATGAAATAGATGAAAAAATGCACATCCACTCAAATATACACATATAAACACACATACACATCCAGACATATATATTCACATACACACACATGAAACACGTGTGCATATTCATACTTGCGCGCCTTCAATCATTCTCGATGCCACCATGCGCCACGGCAAACAGCGAACATGTGTGAAAAAAACATATACTTTCTCTTCTCCTCCCCCCTCCCACACACACACGACTGCCGCTCCCGTGCGTCAGCGATGCAGTAATACCAAGAAACAAACGAAGAATGGCTATATCTGCTTATATCATCCATGCACAAGCTGTCATGTGTGATGCACATACGCACACTGTGTGTAGTGGAGATTGGCAGAGACAAAATTTCTGTGGTGGTGTTAGGGTTAAAAAAATGTTATGAATTGTTTGCACCTAATGAGGCAGAATGTCTAAGTGAAACATGTAGGGATACATGTGTAGAAAACATTAAAATTATCTGAACTACTACTGAACTGCGATTTCACCTTCATAACTATCATCGCGGACTACAGCGATATATATATATATATATATATATATATATATATATATATATATATTTTTTTTTTTTTTTTTTTTTGCTTTGTCGCTGTCTCCCGCGTTTGCGAGGTAGCGCAAGGAAACAGACGAAAGAAATGGCCCAACCCACCCCCATACACATGTATATACATACGTCCACACGCAAATATACATACCTACACAGCTTTCCATGGTTTACCCCAGACGCTTCACATGCCCTGATTCAATCCACTGACAGCACGTAACCCCGGTATACCACATCGCTCCAATTCACTCTATTCCTTGCCCTCCTTTCACCCTCCTGCATGTTCAGGTCCCGATCACACAAAATCTTTTTCACTCCATCTTTCCACCTCCAATTTGGTCTCCCTCTTCTCGTTCCCTCCACCTCCGACACATATATCCTCTTGGTCAATCTTTCCTCACTCATTCTCTCCATGTGCCCAAACCACTTCAAAACACCCTCTTCTGCTCTCTCAACCACGCTCTTTTTATTTCCACACATCTCTCTTACCCTTACGTTACTCACTCGATCAAACCACCTCACACCACACATTGTCCTCAAACATCTCATTTCCAGCACATCCATCCTCCTGCACACAACTCTATCCATAGCCCACGCCTCGCAACCATACAACATTGTTGGAACCACTATTCCTTCAAACATACCCATTTTTGCTTTCCGAGATAATGTTCTCGACTTCCACACATTCTTCAAGGCCCCCAGAATTTTCGCCCCCTCCCCCACCCTATGATCCACTTCCGCTTCCATGGTTCCATCCGCTGCCAGATCCACTCCCAGATATCTAAAACACTTCACTTCCTCCAGTTTTTCTCCATTCAAACTCACCTCCCAATTGACTTGACCCTCAACCCTACTGTACCTAATAACCTTGCTCTTATTCACATTTACTCTTAACTTTCTTCTTCCACACACTTTACCAAACTCAATCACCAGCTTCTGCAGTTTCTCACATGAATCAGCCACCAGCGCTGTATCATCAGCGAACAACAACTGACTCACTTTCCAAGCTCTCTCATCCCCAACATGAGGTGTGAGGTGGTTGATCGAGTAAGTAATGAAAGGGTAAGAGAGATATGTGGTGATAAAAAGTGTAGTTGAGAGCAGAAGAGGGTGTATTGAAATGGTTTTGTCACATGGAGAGAATGAGTGAGGAAAGATTGACAAAGAGGATATATGTATTAGAGGTGGATGGCACGAGAAGTGAGAGACTAAATTGGAGGAGGAAGGATGGAGTGAAGATTTTGAACGAATGGGGCCTGAACATAAAGGAAGGTGAAAGGCATGCAAGGAAAAGTGAATTGGAACAATGTTCTTCTTTCACACACTTTACCAAACTCGATCACCAGCTTCTGCAGTGTCTCACCCGAATAAGCCACCAGTGCCGTATCATCAGCAAACAACTGACTCACTTCCCAAGCTCTCTCATCCACAACAGATTGCATACTTGCCCCTATCTCCAAAACTCTTGCATTCACCTCCCTAACAACCCCATCCATAAATGCAGTAAACAACCAAGGAGACCTCACACACCCCTGCCACAAACTGACATTCACTAAGAACCAATCACTTTCCTCTCTTCCTACTTGTACACATGCCTTACATCCTCGATAAAAACTTTTCACTCCTTCCAGCAACTTGCCTCCCACACCATATACTCTTAATACCTTCCACAGAGCATCTCTATCAACTCTATCATATGCCTTCTCCAGATCCATAAATGCTACATACAAATCCATTTGTTTTTCTAAGTTTTCCTCACATACATTCTTCAAAGCAAACACCTGATCCACACATCCTCTACCACTTTTGAAACCACACTGCTCTTCCCCAATCTGATGGTCTGTGCATGCCTTCACCTTCTCAATCAATACCCTCCCATCTGATTTCCCAGGAATACTCAACAAACTTATACCTCTGTAATTTGATCACTTACCTTTATCCCCTTTGCCTTTGTACAATGGCACTATGCATGCATTCCACCAATCCTCAGGCACTTACCAACCAGCCAACAACACAGTCACCCCCTTCTTTTTTATAAATTCCACTGCCAACGATAAGAACTGCCCACCTGGGTTATATAATGACATGGACTTGACCCCAATAATAATTAGTAATGTGGTAAAATCCAAAGAAGTTGATATAATGTTAACACAAGAAGTAAATATCTTCTGGATATGTAAAAATGAAAAATCATTACATCTACTGCCTGAAATAATGACACTCAAAAATAAATCTGATTATAAAAACATAAAACAATCAATTCCTTATGAAATTCTGAGGCACAAAATCAATTTCCCTGTCCAAACCCCATACAAAGAACACTTCATGTTTGTCTGGGACATTTCAAATAAAACAAATATTCACAAAGGATCGGGAAACATAAATGAGGTACTGAACTGAAATTATCTTCGGTGTGTCAACATACCACAGAGGACAACGCCTGTCCCTACACCTATATATGTCATTACCCGCTTCAGTGTTACTACTCTAACTTTTAACTGGGTATTTCAGTTTTCCCAACACAATTGGATCTCTGTGATACCAAACAGCCAAAATATCATAATACAGGACCACATGTAAAGCTGGAAGGCTCCTGAAAATGACAATAGCCTGTTAGTAACCGTCTGTCAACACCAACCTTCCTCAGACTTATCATTTATTTCTACAGTTAGGTTAATTATTCACTAATCACATACCTCTCTATCATTTTCATACCTATTTTGACACGCAAGAGGTACTACTGTAGACTTGCTACCAGCTGTCAACTCCAACTCCTCACATATTGCTGCACAGATAATTGTCACAAATGCCTTCAATTCACCATGTTCATCATCAGACATCTACTAACCTGAATCAGTAAGGAAGAAACTTTCATCATTTCACTTATTCACAGTTCTTCTGCGCATTCCCCTCCATTTGCAGTCATCACATACCATACACAGTGATTCATACATATGATCCCTGTCTGCAGGCCTTTTACAACAGCAGAAATCCTATCTCCTTCAATAATTTTATGTTTTGGCCTGATTTCTTGTTCATTCATCTCACTCAGTACTGCTTCATATGCTTCAACCCGCACTTTTGCCATCTCCTCTGGGTATTCTAATCCATCTCAGAATAAATTCAGTATCAAGAGAATAAATTTAGTATCAAGAAGACTATCCATAACTGCCTCATCATTGTTCACTTCATATTCTACTTGTATGGGCAAGTAGGAAGAAAGGAGGGGAGTGATTCCAGGTGAAGGTGGGTCTGCAACAAGGGTACATGATGTCACCATGGCATTTTAATGTTTATGGATGGGGTGGAGAGGGAGGTAAATGTGAGGTCTTGGAGACAGGAGTGGGTTTGAAGGTTGTTAGGGTGGGTGGGCCCTGGTAGGTGAGCCAGTTGTTTGCTGAGGACACTGTTCAGGTGGCAGACTCAAGCAAGAAACTGCAGAAGCAAGTGTCTGAGTTTGGGAGTGTGTGGAAAGAGAAGGTTGAAAGTATATGTAAATTAAAGTAAGGTATAAAATCTACCATAAGAGAGAAACAGGTTGGCTGAAGTGTAAGTTTTAGAGGAAAGAACCTGGAGGAAGTGGAGAGCTTTAAATACATGGGAGTGGACATGTCAGTATATAGAAACATGGAAGCTAAAGTGGTAAGCCACTGGCTGGGTTAGACAACTGAAGAGTCTATGGAAAGAAATGTTAATGTCTGTGAGAAAAAACATGGGTATGTTTAATGGTATAGTAGTCTTGATGGGTGCTGTACATGTATGAGGCATGGCCCATAAATAAAAAGGTATGGAAGAGGATGAATGTTTACATGAGTTTACATAAGACAGACACAACAGGAGGCCTGACTGGCCCAAACATGTTTGGGTTGTCTGGTAAATAAAATACATAAATGAATTAACAAGAAAATGTAATTCTGCTCAGCAGTTTTTAAGATATCGCTGACTCCCTGCTGGTGCACATTAGCCTTCTAGTGTCCCCATCACCGCTGTGAGGAAAGGCTGACTATGAAGGTACACAGAAGAGGATGGGGCAAGGAAAGGGGTAGACCGAACTGGAGATGGAAGGAAGTGAAAAATGTTCCTAGTGGTTGGGTCCTAAACACGTAGAAGGGTGAAAGATGTGCACGGGATTCAACCAGGGAATATGAACATTCTGGAAAATCACATAAAGGCCAGAACACAAATTACGAAACTGCTTTAGCAAACTTGAATTCCCCGTCATTATATGAAAGAAATGAACTAACAATTTGAAAAAAAGAATCTCCTAAAATCTGAAAAACACTGTAAACTGCTACCACAGGTATTGTACAACTTACATGGCAGAGACAACAGAAGAAGTAGACAATTATTTCAATCTATGAGATGTAGAACCACACCTTATCAAAATTCAAGTATACCACATATACTTAGAAAACTTAATGCTAGGTAAGATTCGCATTTCTTCAATATCTACCTTGCTGTTTTTAACTTTTCTTTTTACTTATTATACTGTTTAATATTCAAGAATATTTCTAATTACTCATACTGGAAATCAGTTGTGTTTAAGGTAGGAATATTGTAAACCAAGACATTATGTTCTGCAATGTACCATATTGTATGTAACCTTCTTGGTCAATAAACCATGGATTATCATTATGGAGCATGGCTTTGCATATAGAGTCCTTGCTTTGGTACATTATACATGACAGCTAGAGAGTAGATGAGAGCAAACAAAACCATTCTCAATCTGCTCCTGGCACTAATCTCATCTCATGGGAAACAGTAAACAAGTATGAAAAAAAAATCCTTTTTTTACTTTTAGTAGATACCCAAGCTGATAAAAAAATTTGTCTAACTGATTTAGGAAGGAGTCTAAAGTCTTTCCATTAACAGAATTCAACATTTACTTGTTCCACTTTTCACTGCCTACCTTGGTGACACAAGTGAAAGGAAGGAGACAATAGGTGGAAAGGTAAGAATGGTCTCCTTTCATAGGGATGAGCTGAACAAGGTATAATTCCTTAAAGCGGAAGTTTGGGTTTCTAGACAAAGACATGGGAGCAAGGATCAAAGCTACCTCAGAGGCAAACTTCTTTAGGACTTGGAGGTATGCCACCTGGTCCATACACCTTGTCCACTTAAAGTTGAAAAGAACTTCGTAGACCTTGCCCATGGAAAATGTGAAAGAAGGCTAAGGTTCAGTACATGGCAGAGGAGGGAAAGGACTACATGAAGAATAATCTGAAGTAGAGTTAGAGGGAAAGAAGGAGCCAAAAGCAGTGGCTTCCTCATTTGGCGAGTTAGCTAAAGATTAATCAAGTCAGAGAACAAAGGTTGAAAGGATAAATTACAGAAGTTATTAAAGATGTGTTTGGTTAAGGACCATAATGGTTTATCAGGTGATGATGGCACACTATGTAATTATGCTCAACTCAAAAAATGACAGCTTTACAGGGATTCTGAACAGAAAAGAAAGTGATACAATCTTCAGGAGATGGTTAAGTCTAAGCCCTACCTGTCCCTGATGCAATAAGTATCAGAGGAAAAGTGATGAAACCATGATAGGGGAGATTAATATTTAGTACATGGGACACGAGATCCCCATCCCAGCCAAGATGAACTCCAGTATTTTCAACACAACTGAGGGCATCCTCACCAGCAAAACAGCACTGGTCCTCATAAAAATCAGTGGAGAAGCTACACAAAAAAGATCAATGGGTAGGAGGATGTGTCCAGTTAGAAATCATAGTAACACAATTGTGACCAGAAGACCCTAAGGAGGCAGATATAGCACATTTATTGGGAAAGGCTTCAGACATAAAACAGTGACAAGTAAGCTGGAGGAGTGGTTCTGGCAAACATAAACTTACTAAAAGTATCATTAGTTATTCCAGAATCCATCAGAATCATCTCAAATTGAACAAAACCATTCATATAATATACTGTGCATTGAAATCTGCATAAAAGATTTCAGCTTGTGGATCTAAAGAGGTCAAATGGCAAGAGTTGTAAATAAGTGGAGGAGCTGGTGGGAAAACATTCAAAACATAAAGGAAAATCTTTAATGGTTAAATTTTGAGCCAGATGCCACACGAGTTGGAAGACTCAAGATCCGAGGGGTGAGTGACAAGTATTTTTATATTATATTATGCACAAGCACCCTACAAGGAGAAGACACAGAGGTCAGAGTCGGTAAGAGATGATGGTAGAGAACTGGACTTTCCGTGCGAGTGATTACCATGCAAGTGAGCAGTCACCTACACTTGACAGATAGAAGGAGTCTCACTAAGGAACTTCTTGCTCCCAAGAAGTCCATTCTTTTTCTGCTCTTATGTGGATTGGAGCCTCAAAGCTGCAAAAACACCATAAAAGGGATTCTTGGATTGTATTAAAATAAACTGAATTTGGTAGTAAGGATGGAGGCAGCCCTGGATAGATGGGTTCTACAAAAGCATATCAGGTTAGGAATTGGACAGATGATGTTTGACAGACAGAAGGTTGGATCTGAGACTGCAAATATTGCAAAAGTGGATAGAGAAAGAGGCAGATCTAGGAGTAGTGAAGGTGGGGTTGATTCCTATTCCTTAGTGTCAGTAATGGGCATCCCTGGGCGCAACACATTCCTCACTGACCACTAGTGCCTTTCTAATCTGGTGCCAGGCAGACATCATGTCATTATAGTTCCAGGTATTCTATGTGTAAAAGAAAGGAAACTTACTGATTTAGGACATAAAGCTGTGTGAGTTGCATGTTTCCAGGTGTTGTATGCAAGATGAAGATGGAATATAAGTCTGTCAACTGGTTCCAGCCACTGATATCTAGGTGAAGCGAAAAAATATAGCAACCTGGACCAATGTGGGAACACATCAGCCATTGCACTGCTGGCTCTCTGCCCAATGTCTTTAACCCTCCTGATACCTAAGTGATGGTACGTCCCTGGTCAGTGGTTGCCTACCACCTACTACCCAACAATGTAGAAAACACTGTTCTACCTTTAGCAGACTGCTATGATCTTAATCTGTGAGCCACTGGTTCTTTGAACTTTACTGGTGTTTTTCTTTTCACTGTTAAAACATGGAGTTTCACTGTTGTATACATAAATGTAAAAGAATGGGTAAATTACCAAGGAGGACAGATATAAAATATAAGCACTGGTTGGGGCTTGTAATCCAGATCAAGTCAGAAATCTTTTTTCTGATTGTGCTTAATTGTGTCATTTTGTGTGTGAAGATAGAGATGTTAATGGCAACTTTAATTCAGCTTGATGTATCTCATGAAGTGCACTGTTATAACAAAAACTGTTTAGTGGAGTGGAAGCCAGTGTCTCACTTTAGCACTTTAGCTGAGGACATTGTAATTGAATGAACTGAGGTGCTGCATGAACTTGATCCACCCCAAGTAAATGTGAACAGGGTAAATGATAAAAGATAAATCATATAAACCCAGTAAAGTTTTAATACTTGCCTTGAAAATGAATATTACTGGGAAAGCATTAATCAGGTTATAAAGACAAAGGCAAACTTTACACTTTTAGTACCATCACCACAGAAAGAAAATCTTGCAATTTTTGTCAAAAATATCAATCCTTCAAACAATTTGAGAAACCATTTGTAGAAAAAAAAAAGAGAAAAAAATAGAATTCTACATCACTAAATTCCTTATATAACACCAACATTTCAAACAAACAGCATTAACCTTCTAAGATCCACACGGTCTTTCCCTTACTTAGTCTAAACATTCAAGCATTTTGTACCCTTCAGATGCCGTTTGTATCCTTACAAAATGAGATATAAACAGCATAAAAGTAAACTTAGCCATGTAATTCTCACAGAGGGTCTACCACTCTAGTGCTATCAAAGATATGAGTGGACACAGTTGCTTTCATGTGGGTCACATATCTATTTTTTCTACCTAACATAGTGGTTTAATGATTTGTCATTCTATTTCAAATCCTTCAAAAACATAAATTCTAAATATACATTAATAATACTTGCGACAGTAAAATCTACACAAATATACCAGGGTCGAGGTGCTCTCAATGGACTGAACCAGGGCTTGCGAAATGTCTGGGGTAAAACATGGAAAAGTCTGTGGGGCCTGTATATAGACAGGGAGGTGTGGTTTTGGTGTATCACACGTGACAGATAAAGACTGAGTGTGAATGAATGTGGCCTTTTGGTCTGTACTCTTAGCGCTACCTTGCTGAAGCAGGGGATAGCAATGCCGTTTTCCCGTGGGGCAGGGTAGTGACAGAAATGGATGAAGGCAAGCAAGTATAAATATGTACATGTGTATGGATGTAGTGTCTGCATATGTGTATGTATATGTTGATATATATATATATATATATATATATATATATATATATATATATATATATATATATATATATATATTCCTCAATTGGGAGGTAAGTTTGAATGGAGAAAAACTGGAGGAAGTAAAGTGTTTTAGATATCTGGGAGTGGATCTGGCAGCAGATGGAACCATGGAAGCGGAAGTGAATCATAGGGTGGGGGAGGGGGCGAAAGTCCTGGGAGCCTTGAAGAATGTGTGGAAGTCGAGAACATTATCTCGGAAAGCAAAAATGGGTATGTTTGAAGGAATAGTGGTTCCAACAATGTTGTATGGTTGCAAGGCGTGGGCTATGGATAGAGTTGTGTGCAGGAGGGTGGATGTGCTGGAAATGAGATGTTTGAGGACGATGTGTGGTGTGAGGTGGTTTGATCGCGTAAGTAATGCAAGGGTAAGAGAGATGTGTGGAAATAAAAAGAGTGTGGTTGAGAGGGCAGAAGAAGGTGTTTTGAAATGGTTTGATCACATGGAGAGAATGAGTCAGGAAAGATTGACCAAGAGGATATATGTGTCGGAGGTGGAGGGAACGAGGAGAAGTGGGAGACCAAATTGGAGGTGGAAAGATGGAGTGAAAAAGATTTTGAGTGATCGGGGCCTGAACATGCAGGAGGGTGAAAGGCGGGCAAGGAATAGAGTGAATTGGATCGATGTGGTATACCGGGGTTGACATGCTGTCAGTGGATTGAATCATGGCATGTGAAGCGTCTGGGGTAAACCATGGAAAGTTGTGTGGGGCCTGGATGTGGAAAGGGAGCTATGCTTTCGGGCATTATTGCATGACAGCTAGAGACAGAGTGTGAACGAATGAGGCCTTTGTTGTCTTTTCCTAGTGCTACCTCGCACACATGAGGGGGGAGGGGGATGGTTTTCTATGTGTGGCGAGGTGGTGATGGGAATGAATAAAGGCAGACAGTGTGAATTGTGTACATGGGTATATATGTATGTGTCTGTGTGTGTATATATATGTGTACATTGAGATGTATAGGTATGTATATTTGCGTGTGTGGATGTGTGTGTAGATACATGTGTATGGGGGTGGGTTGGGCCATTTCTTTCGTCTGTTTCCTTGCACTACCTCGCAAACGCGGGGGACAGTGACAAAGCAAAATAATAATAAAATAAATATATATATATATATATTTTTTTTCTTTTCTTTTAAACTATCCGCCATTTCCCGCGTTAGCGAGGTAGCGTTAAGAACAGAGGACTGGGCCTTTTTTGGAATATCCTCACCTGGCCCCCTCTGTTCCTTCTTTTGGAAAATCAAAAATTATATATATATATATATATATATATATATATATATATATATATATATATATATATTCCAAAAGAAGGAACAGAGAAAGGGGCTGAGTGAGGATTATTCACTCTACGGCTCACTTCTCTGTCCTTAGCGCTACCTCGCTAACATGGGAAATGGCAAATATGTATGTATAAAAAAAAGTATGAAAGGAGAAAGTTGGCAGTAAATGTGAATAAAAGCAAGGTTATTAGGTTCAGGGTTGAGGGACAAGTTAATTGGGAGATAAGTTTGAATGGAGAAAAACTGGAGGAAGTAAGTGTTTTAGATATCTAGGAGTGGATTTAGCAGCAGATGGAACCATGGAAGCAGAAGTGAGTCACATGGTGGGGTAGGTGGTGAAGATTCTGGGAGTGTTGAAGAATGTGTGGAAGATGAGAACATTATCTTGGAGAGCAAAAAATGTGTATGTCTCAAGAAACAGTAGTTCCAACAATATCATATGGTTGCGAGGCATGGGCTATAGATAGGGTTGTACGGAGTACGCTGGAAGTGTTAGAAATGAAATGTTTGTGGACAGTATGTGTGGTGTGAGGTGGTTTGATTGATTAAGTAATGAAAGGGTAAGAGAGGGGTGTGAAAATAAAAAGAGTGGTTGCGAGAGCAGAAGAGAGCTTGTTGAAATGGTTTGGACATATAGAAAGAATGAGTGAGGATAGAATGACAAGGAGGACAAGGAGGATATAAGTGTCAAAGGTGGAGGTAACAAGGAGAAGCAGGAGACCAAACTGGAGGTGGAAGGATGGAGTGAAAAAAAATTTGAGTGATCGGGGCCTGAGCATACAGGAAGGTGAGAGGACTGTAAGGAAAAGAGTGAACTGGAACAATGAGGCTACAAATGAAACTGAATTGTAAGTTGGACCATCTTATTGAAAACAGTGACTAGACTAAGAACACAAACCCTTCTTTTGTGGTAAACCTGTCCAATAAACAACTATATAAGGATTCCTTGAGTGTTCTAACAGGGAAGCCAGCTCTGTTGATATCGCAAAGTCTTCTTGCAATTTAGAAAAGTACAGTAAATTAGCTAATGATGAAATTAATATCTGTAAGGGTTTAGTGTATGCCAGTTTGTCAAAACCAGTGGATCCTAACTGCCCTAAAAGATTTATTAGAGCTATTAACACTTTAAAAAAAAAGATATACCTATTACTAAAGCAGATAAGGCTAACACTGTTGTGATTATGGACAAAAGTAATAATTTATCTAAAATGAATGATCTTTTAAATAATGACACAACATATTCTAAACTCAGTAAGAATCCCCTAGAAGCAGTTAATTCCCATTTCAATAAAGAACTGAAGCTGTTGTTGAAAGTTAATGATTCTCTTATCAAAAGATTATAATTTTTTGTCCCCTTCATTGCCATATATGTATGGACTTATCAAAACACATAAACAAAATTTTCCAGCAAGACCTATAGTGAGTTCAGTAGGCTCCATCACATATAAATTGTCAAAATGTAACCCTTTAGTGGGTAAGATATCAAATTCTAATATCATGCAGATTTAATTAACAAGCTTAACAATATCAATGTTAATTTTGATTTCAAACTTGTTAGCTTTGATGTTTCCTCACTGTTCACAAAAGTTCCAGTTGATGACCTTTTAGAATATCTATTTGATGTTTTGAATGATATTCATTTATATTTCAAAGTCTGTTTTCAATGAACTGATAAAACTGTGTATAAAAGACTGTGTATTTAAGTTCAATGGAGAATATTATGCTAAAAAATTTGGTATGGCAATGGGTAACCCTCTTTCACTGTACTAAGTAATCTTTATATGGAATTCTTTGAAACAAAATCACTAAAGGATATCTTACCTTCTAATGCAATTTGGTTTAGGTATGTAGATGATGTTCTTTGTGTTTGGCCAAAAAATGAAAATTTACAAACATTTCTCCCTTTACTCAACAATATAGTACCTTCCATCAAATTTACTGTAGAAAATGAAAATAATGGTACGTTACCATTTTTAGATTGCATGATCCATGGGCAAGGAAACAAGTTAAGTTTAGCATATACAGAAAACTTACCAATGTATGCTCGTATATCCATTATTACTCATCTCAACATGACAGAGTTAAATTATCTTCATTTCAATCTATGTTCCGTAAGGCATTACATATTTGCAGTCCAGAGTTTATTGATGATGAGTTTGAGAAGATATATTCTATTGGATCTAATTTAAAGTACCCTACATCTCTCATTGATAAATCCCTTAAGTTAGCAAAGAAATCATTTTATAGAGTTGAACCCAAACCTCCCATTGACACCAAGAATCTTTTAATTCTCCCTTTTAATAATAATTTTACTTTACATTCCAAGATGCTTAAATCCTCTAATGTAAACGTTGCCTTCAGCAACAATAATACTATAAAGAATATCTTAATTAGGAACTCATCAGAAAATTCTCGTGGGTGCATCTATAAAGTGCCATGTAGAAACTGTGATAAGTTTTATGTTGGGCAGACTGGTAAGGATCTTTCTGTTCGACTTAAGCAACAAAAGTATTATAAAAGAACAGGACAAGAATCAAATGTCTTGTTTAACCTAGTTAAAAACTATGATCACTGTAATGCCATCTCAGTTATTAACTCTTAACTCCATTATCACAAGAATATTTTAAGGAATCTTCTACTATTAAATACACAAAGAATCATAACCTTAACATTAGCGAAGGTCAATACAAATTGGATAGCTTTATTGTTGATAAAATGTGTAAACAATTCCCCTTCTTGTCCACATAATGAGTTTATGTTACGTTCGTTGTTTGTCTTGGACAATCATGTGTTTATCAAATGGCGTCCTAGCCATTTCTTGTATCTCCCCTGATGATGTGATAATTACATGAAAGTGCACTTGGGAACTTATCGTGTTTCATTTTCCCCATGGACTCAGGAATATACCTAATCATGCACAAAATTCTGATCCCTTCCAATATATATATTATTTATTTTGCTTTGTCGCTGTCTCCCGCATTAGCGAGGTAGTGCAAGGAAACAGACAAAAGAATGGCCCAACCCACCCACATACACATGTATATACATACACATCCACACACGCAAATAGTGCTGTATCAGCAAACATCAACTGACTCACTTCCCATGCCCTTTCATCCCCCTACAGAAACATATTCACCCCTTTTCTCTAAGGTTCTTGTATGTACCTTCCCCTCCAAATTATCCATAAACAAACTGAACAACCATGGTCACATTACACACCCCTTATCTACAGCCCATGCCTCGAATCTACATTATATTGATGGGACTACTATTCCTTCAAACATACCCATTTCTGCCCTCTCATGTAAAATTCTCTCTTTCTACACATTTTTCAGCATTCCAAGACCCTTCACCCCTCCTCCACCCTATGACTTACTTCAATTGTACATAGGAGTGTGAATGTGTTGGAAATGAAATGTTTAAGGACAACAAGTGGGGTAAGATGGCTTAATGTTTAAGGACAACAAGTGGGGTAAGATGGCTTAAGTAAAGAAATGGTAAGACAGAAGTGTGAAAATGAAAAGTATGTGGTTGAGAGAGCACAAGAAGGTGTGCTGAAATAGTTTGGATACATGGAGAGAATGAATGAGGAAAGACTGACAAAGAAGATATACAGTGCATGTGTCGGAAGTGGAGGGAAAAAGGAGAATGGAGAGAGTAAATTGGAGTGGAAGGATGAAAAGAAAAAGAATTTGAACAATCAAGACTTGAATACGTAGAATGATGAAAGACATGCATTGGATAAAGTGAAGTGGAACAAAGTGGTATACTGGGGTGGACTTGCTGTCAATGGAGAGAAGCAAGGCATTTGGGATAAACCATGGAAAGGGACTGGTTGTGGATAGGGAGCTGTGGTTTTGGTGCATTACTCATGACAACTTGAGAATGGGTGTGAGCAGATGCAGCCTTTATTTGTCTGTTTCTGATGCTCTTAATGCATGATAAGACAATCAAGTGTGTAAAAAAATATAACAAAAATAACATATTTTTTCCTCTAAGACTCACTCATCTGTTCTGAATACCTCATTCATGTAGGAAGCAAAGAGCATGTATGAAAAGAATAATGATAATAAAAGTGATTAATAATACTAACTACAAATAAATTTGTCTATTTATCCATTCATTTCTTTATACATGCCACCAGGACTCCTTTCTAAGATGGGGTCCTGGTGTTACGTAAGGCCTCTTTCCATGAGCTCTTGGAGCTTACATGCTGCACTTCTTTGGAATGAGGAGTCCTTTGATTAGACTATACTCCTAATGATACAGCCTCAGTATAGGTAATTTTTCACTCACTGTGTAACCTCTTGTAGGTTGAGTCGGTACCACCTATTTTCAAATATATATAATTCTACATTACAGTATCAAATTTACTATGAAAGCTTTCTGCAGCTAGTGTTCACAATATGTCTTCATAAGTAAAGTAATTTGAAAACTAAGAAAAAACATAAACAATGGGACCTCAGTATGCAGCATATTCTAACTCCCAATTTTGTACTTTGTAGGCTAAGAAGTCCTTCAAGTAAAAGGTAGTACAGAAAAATAAATCTACTTTATTCTATCATACTACTGTAGTAGTACATTCTATAACCAATCAAAAAATGCTATACAATGAATTACAACAATAAGCCTATGATAACTAGATAATATTTGACTTTTTTTCAGCATATGAAGTTTGGGTGCATTCAATCTGTAAGCTTAGCACAAAGATTCAACTTCTGAGCACCCTATGACAATTTCTGACAGTATACCTAAGGAACTGAACCTAAAGTTTCCTAACTTTTAAGCACTAAGCTAACTATGTCATTACCATGGGGTCCTCATATAAAAAAAAAGAGCAACTACAACAACTAACAAAACATCACTTAATATAAAGAAAATATGAAAGAGCACTGTACAAGATACAATTTTACCCGGCTTCTTCGGAGTGGCTCCTACTCCATTGGTTTTACACCCAGTACCTTTGCCAGCTTCCACTGAAAAACAAAGGTATGATCCTTTAAAAAGTTGGAAATTTCAGCAAATCAATTACACAGTGGACCGTATATCTAAAACAGCAATATGGTGTATTTTATACCAAGGAAGGGAATAAAAGAAATGCAAGAAAAAAGATTGGGGAAGTGATAGAAAGGACGAGAGCAAACAGAGGAAACAAGAGACATTAAAAATGGACAGTATTTACTTATGGAACAGGGGAGCAGGTTATCTCCAATCATGCCGACACTTGAACCAATCTGTATTCTTCCCTAACCCCCCTTCAAGCATTCATTTCACTTGCATTCACAGTTTCTATGCCTCCTCCTTTCACACAATCTCTCTCTCTCCTATACTTATAATTTGTTATTGCATCATTATTTCCTTGCTATTTTCGTGAGATTCTTTGCATCTGCTATTGATAAGAGTTACCTGAAAGTATGAGTAATCTCCCAGCAGTGCTGGCACATTTCAAATATTGATATTCTAAAAGACTCCCTCCTTGTATGGTTTGGCTTTGAGAAATATTATTGCATTTAACTAACTTTCACATGAAACTGACTTCCTTTTACATACTGAATATAAAAAATTATTCACACATAATTGGAATTACCTCTGACAGGGAGGACCAAAAATGCATTGTATCAAACCAAAATGAAAGGATTCTCTAAAAATTTAATTTGCAAGAGAACCTTACTTTATCTTTCACTTAGTTGCTAATAAAACAAAATCACAGTTAACAGCTCTCAAAAGAAGACAAAAATTCATAACATTTAAAGATGTAGGTAACAGAGACTTTGTAAATTATAATCATAGATTTACCTATCCACATATGATTATTCATTTCAAGGGAACAAAGGATACCATTAATCTCAATCCCCCTCACTGGTACATTGCTAAATTATTGTATGCCAGTCATTTCATTCACTGTACAAATTGTGTAATGCAAACTGTTTTTACTGTAATTCTGTGTCTGACTTAAGCATTTAACTTCATTTGGTAAATTTTTTTAATTAGAGATGGGTAAATATTCTTCTCTTGTCTATGAACTTGCATTTTCTATGTATGGTTCTAAACTGTAAATACTGTGTACTACAGATGGAAAGAAAACATAATGATATCAATATTATGAGGGATTTATGCTCTTTGCTTTAGAAATAACTGAGGTTTGTTTAGGTACCTTTCAGAATTTTTTTTATGAATTTGTAATACTTGTGATATATGAATCGGTAGTGCTTGTGATATAACATATAATAGACTTTTCTAGTCTGTAAAATTAAACTTTTTTTTACTCTTAAAAAGTTATCAAATTTTGTTCATAAGTAAGAGTGTTTTACTCCAATATACGTTTATATGTGATTTAGACACTGAAGTTCCTGTATAAATCAAAAAGGTTAGTACATTTTTGATGTAGAAAACATGAGATCGAATTTAACATATCATAAGAGGCACACTTTCATCTCAAGAGGTGAAATGTATCATCGTAAGAAATAATTCCACATGAACAGAAACTTGTCTATATCAATGTATGTAACCTGAGGGTAGAAAAAACAGTCCTCAGAGATGAATATGTCATTGAAAATCATTAAACTGGAAAATATCATGGACACACTTTTAGGGAAAAACATCAAGGAAACCCAATTTCTACAAGGGAGTAGTTTCTAAGATGTATATTTCTAAAGAATAAATATCCTTCCCAGTTCTTTATGAAGGATATGTCATATACGACAGAAATGTGCAAACTTATGCCACTTTCTCACAAGACTTTCATTTGAAATTCATTATTAGTAACACTAGGTTCAAGTTTGTTCCTGGGTATCTTAATTGTTTTTGATTCGGATTCTAGTCATCAAAAATCACTAGAACTAGTAGAGGCAGAATTATTTTCTACAGAAAGGTTTGAAACATGCAACAGCCTTTTCTTTGGGAAAAAGTAATTGGTACCAAATCTGTAAAAATCTGTATATTCTTAGTAAGCGTTCATGCTGAAATGCACCGGAAAACAGGCATGGTGACGAGGTGTGGAATACTGAAGAGCATTAAGTGGACATGTTATCAGGTGGGGGAAATAGGTAGAAGTAATGATCAGAACATTAGGTAGTAGTAGTTGGTAGGAACATTATATAGGAATCTCTGAACATACTGCACTAGAGTTGCCCTCTGCCAGTGGCCTGTCAAGGGTAAGGGACTAAAGGCTAACAATTGAGCCAGAATTCACCAATTATGAAAACTCTTTTTGCCATCTCCCTCCCCCTTAAGGGATTTCCTGAATGGTACAGGCATCAAAGACACAGAGAGGCAGATAGACAAACAGAAACCAGCTAGTGCTGCTTCTTTTGAGTGTTTCACCAGGGATGTGCCCTTTGCAAACAACAAATGACTTGTCTCAAAGGATTCACACCCCCAGCATACTGCAAACATGTCCCACTCTCCAAGAATCTTGTAATCACCTCCCTCACCACCATAACTACTAACAGATTAGATAGCCAAAGTGACATCACACACCCTTGATGCAGACCTACCTTCACCTGGACCCAAATATCCTCTTCCTTTTTTACTCACACTCATGCTTTACTCTCTCAATAGAAACTCATCAATGCATCAGGTAGTTTTCCTCCTAAACTGTATATTCATAGATCTGTAAACCTTGTGATATGTTTTCTCCAGATCTATAAAAGCTGCATACAATTCCATTTTTTCCACAAAGTATTCTAAACAAATTTCTTATATAGCATATATCCTCTATCACACCTGAAGCCACTTTATTCCTCCTCAATCTGATGCTCTGTGCATGTCACCACCTTCTCAATCACCACTAACCCATACTACTTACCATGTACAATAAACAGATTTATACCTGTCATTTGAGCATTCACTTTTATCCCCCTGCCTTTAAACAACTGCACACTACACTTCACTCACCTGGGCCGCATACACATTGAAAAGCCACACTAAAAAATCAATAACACTGTCACCCTCCTTTCTTGAGAACTTCAACTGCAAGTGACTTTTGCATACATAATCTGCAAATATATTCTGGCAGGATTTCAAACCTTTTGGCGAGTCATTAACTTATAACAAAAAGAGTAATGATCACAAAACAGAACCGTGTCACTCCACTGGTAACAGGCCACATTCAGAAGGTTCCTCTGGCATGCATCCTTTGTTCCATTCCATGAAGGAGCCTCCCCCTTATTCCAGCCAGGTGATTTAGCTTCTTAATGAGCCTCCTGTCTAGTAGCATCAAATGCTTTCTGACAGTCCAGATACAAACAATCAATCCATCCTTCTGCTTTGTCTAATACAGAACTCATTCTTTCAGTGAACTCTAAAAGGTTTGTTGTAATCGATCGACCAATCTATCCAAATCTCTGAAGCCCATACCCTCCAAGAACTCTCAAGAGGTGGCCATGGCAAGTGTCTTTCCACTAATCACTGTCCTTACATGCCTCTCTCACATACACCGTTCCAAGCATTCTTTCCCTATCTCTCTCCTCCCAGTAATCTTCCACCTATTTCCCCATATCACAGGTGGGCTTCCTCTTACACCAACCCTTTTAATTCTATCATACATTCTACTTGTAGACTCCATCTTTGCATTCCTTCTACTTGCCCAAACCATCTCAAAGTATTACATTTCACCCACTCTACAATTCATTCCCAATGCATTCTCTGCCATACCATATCTTTCATACAACCCTTTATTACTTTCTCTGTTCCATTTAGCCATACCAAATGCTCAACTCAAATAACTAATTTCCACAGCCTGGATTCTTGATCTCTCTGTGTAATTAATCTCCTTTCCCTAAAACCATGGTCTTTCAATTAGGTAATTTCTTCTCTGTAAAGTCACCTTTTTACTTTTGCAATATTTTTTCTGGAACCCTAGAGACCTCATTTTTCAGTGGTCTCCTTTCAAGTAAACAGGTACAGTGTTTGCCCTTTTCCACTTCCTTGGCACTTAGCCTTTCTCCAGCAACACCTTAAATAGCATTACAAGAGGTCTGTCTACTACACATGCACATATGGTAAAATTTCATCAGGTAACGGGCTAGAGTGATTTTCACCGCCAAACCACTTTTGAACTTATTCGGTTACTTACATATTCCTAACTCATCCAAACTTAGAATGTCTACATATCCATACATCATCCCAACCTTGAGATTAGTCAATCTCCCCTTGTAAGGTGATGCAATCCTCCACATGTTTCACTACCCTCATGACCTTTGCATCATCTGCAAACACATTTAGGTACAAGTTCATACTTCCTGGCAAATCATTTACAGATAAAGAAGAATAATGATCCTTGAACAGAACCAAGGCACTCCACTGGTAATCTTAACCAGTTTTGAGGAGGCTTCTTTGACCTACTTCTTTTGCTCCCTTCCACTAAGAGAAGCTATCCAAAAGTTTCCTCTAATTTTCCATCCACTGATAAGTTTCTTAATCAGTCTTCAATGTGGTGCAATGTCAAATATCTTCCAACAGTTAAAACATAAACAATCCACCTAACCTTCCATTTTGTCTAAGAATGCTCTCACTCTTTTGCAAAGATCTATGAGGTTATCAAACATGACCTTTTCTTAAAACTGTGGTTTCTCAATAAGACAGTTTCTCTTCACAGAAAATAATCCATTTGATTTCTGTTTAACTTTTCAAGAATATTACAGACCACATTTGTCAGAGACAGATCTGTAGTTCAGTGCCCTGTTCCTGGTATCATTTCTTTTGGGTGGGTACGAAGTTCCCATATTTCATTACCTTAGCACTTTGCCTCTCTCCAGCAGCATCCTGTACAGTATGTGCTTGCTGAAAACTTCAGAATGCAAGGCAAAATCTCATTAGGACCATGTCTTTTCTAGATATCTCAACATTTTCTAAAAACCATTTTTCCCACTCCATCTCACTGGTGATGCAAGTAAGAGTCTTCAATGCAACAGTACTTTTAATTTCTTTCCAATTTCAATTATATCCTTATATCATCCACTACAAATCTCCCCTCTGAATCCCAAAGCACAATTAGCTGCACTTTAACAGGCACTATTTACCTTAATGAATTTTGTGGAAGAGTACTGGCCAGAGAATAATGGAAGAAGAATGTGTAGAATGGTGTATGCAAGGGATGCATGAAAGGACTCCCTCGCTGAGAGCTCCCAGAGGGAACAAGAATCAAAGATATATTTGGTTAGAATTAATAGCAATGTTTTGGATTTGCTCCAGCCTTCCCCACAATGACTTTTTTTCAGTATTTTTTTCTTTCTACTTCCTTATCCTGCAAAACTCATTCCTTGCTTTCTAATACCTAGCAAAAGCAGGCTGGAAAGAGAATTGTTTATATCTTTGCCAATGTACATCTTGACATTCCTTTATGACATCTATTATGTAACTATTCTTCGCTCTTTCCTAACATACCCTCTGTATTTGAGGATGGAGGTGCCCATTGCATAACCTTATTTTACTGTGTATTTCACAGAACCCCTCATCACAATGTCTTCTGGCTACTGAACTTCATTTCCCATTGTGTAAGTACCTCTTTCTAATTATCTATCTATACAACAGAGAGAGAGAGTTTTACTCTTGTAGGGCCCCATCTCTTGAACATTCTGTACCATGCATCATCTTAATTTTCTATGTGTTGTTTGCAATACCCATGTCTTTATTCATTTTATTCCATTCAACCAAAACCCTTATGCTGTAAAAGTATTGCCTTACAATTACATTCATCCAAAACTCTTATGCTGTAAAAGTACAGCCTTACATCTTTTTAAAAGTTTCTCATATAATTTCACTTTATGTACTTTGGTTGCTCTATCCCTGCATCTCTTGAAGAACTTTTCATTATTGTCATCAATGTTTTAAAAACTTAAGGCTGTCATCAGGTCATCTCTAACTCTTTCTTCAAGGTGGGCAAAATTAAGGCCTCTGGCCTTTTTCCACAACTCAGCTCTTGTAATTCCATTACCATTCATATTACTCATCCCTGGACATTCTCTATTAGCTCTTTGTGTTTCTTTACTTGTGGTAACAAAACCTGAAAGGCAAATTCATGTCTTGTAGTTGTGTAACGTGTGAACAGCTTGCTGAATACTCCCTTATCTATGTAAATTGAATGCAGTTCTAATATTTGCTAGCAGACACTTGGTCTCCTTTACTATTTGAGAGAGAGAGAGAGAGAGAGAGAGAGAGAGAGAGAGAGAGAGAGAGAGAGAGAGAGAGATAGAGAGAGAGAGAGAGAGAGAGAGAGAGAGAGAGAGAGAGAGAGAGAGAGAGAGAGAGAGAATCAGTCATGGATTGGGTGTCTGAAATGTGTACAAAAGTGTGGATACTTTCACAAGGGAGAAAAAAACACCAATAAACTACCTTGCCTGCCTCCTTACCTCACTACACCTCAAGGTCTTTACACCTAAAACACTAAAAAAATTAGAAGCAATCATTCAATCATAACAGAAATTGAAATTAGTTGAGAGATGTGTGTCTGAACTGTGAACAAATGTGTGTATACCATTGGAAGAACGGAGTGAGGAGCACCAATACACTGTGGGCTTACCCATCTACCTACCTCACTTCCTAGCTTGCCAAGAAATCATCTTTTCATATTCTTTTAAAATGTTCCATGATACTTTTTTTCATTCTATTAAATGTTCTGTCATTTCTATGCTACAAAGCAGTTACTCAAGTCATACCAGACAATCCTCACTGTATAAAGTTAATGGTCTCCTTTTTTTGCAACTAACGTTTCATCAGCAAAATTCTGGTACATGAACTACTGTTATGCATGGGCAAGGGTGTAATAGAGGAAAAGGAGGGAAGAAATAAATTTTGGACGGAAGAAGGGAAATAACAATTATAATGTAAACAAAGGGAAAAGAAGGAAGGATTGAGAGATGAATGGAAAGAAAGGGTAGAATGCTGAAAACAGCAATGGGAGCCTATGCCAATTATTGGATGGGAGTTAAGGCATGTAGGACATGCAGTGGGAAAGTGTTAAAAGGATGAGAGGTGTTGGACGTTGCAAGGGTTGTAGTGGCAGAGCGAAGATGAAGTGAAACATGAGCTAAATGATGAAGGGGATATGGGATGGGAGAATTAGAATGCTGAAAGGAAAGGTAAAGAAGGGATTTTCGAGGAAATGGTTTACAGGGGGAAATGGGTAGCAGAGGGAAGGGAAGAGAAGGGATGGGGAGCTAGAGGGAAGAGGGAAAGGTAGGGTTCCTGAGGAGGAATAAAATGCTGGAGATACAAAGGGAATATCAAGGTGTTGTAGAGAAAGGTAAGGAGAGGAATGGGTGTTGGAGAAAAGGGGAGGGTAAGGTTTTGGAAAAATTGTAGGGGAAGACCTGAGTGCTTATGTGAAGATAATACAAAGGTAATAATGCTGGAGGGAAGGGTTGGGGAATAACTAAGTAGTGAAAGGAAGTGATGGGAAGGGTAAAGTGTTCATGAAAGAGGAGGGGGGGGTATATCAATTACAGGATGAAGATTTCTAGCTTAAAGTTCTTTTACATACCGAGTCTGTGATTTGGTTGATGTGATATGTAATGCCACCATCCTTATTCACCTTCTCAATGTGTGACCGTTCAGGATCCCCTGCAGCCAAAACGGGTTTACTTGGATCTGCCTGAAAGTTGTTAAAGCAGCACAAGTGATGAGAAATGAATTTCACCATGCGAGAGATAAAAACTTTGTCACACTAATGTTTACCGAATCAAAGCAGATAAACCATTTCCTTTTATACAGCAACATGATAAATGGAAAATATTACTCCTAACTCATGGCACATTTCATAATGCTATAAACCCCTCTTATTACACAAAGAATCCTTCTGCCCCATATCAAAAAATTATCAGGATGTGGTGTTTTCTTTACTCAGCAGTACTCACCCAAGAAGTGGTGAGTTCCATACATAAGAAAACTATTCCTACTTATTTACTATTTTTCATGCTATACCAGTAATATGTACATGTGTATATATGTATATGTCTGTGTATGTATATGTATGTATACGTTGAAATGTATAGGTTTGTATATGTGCGCGTGTGGGCGTGTATGTATATACATGGATGGGTTGGGCCATTTTTTTTATGTCTCCTTGCGCTACCTAGCTTACACGGGAGACTGCGACAAACTATAATAAATATATAAAATAAATAACCAATAATTATAAAGTACACATAAATAGAAGTTAATCGTATTTCATTAATGTATGAATCACTTCTTAACCTATCTTTTCTGTTTTAGTTTTCTCTACAATTTCATTCAAACCCCTGTTATTTCAAGTCTCACACACAAAAAAAAATGATATTATTCAGCATTACATATATTATCTATTAAATATATCTTATAAGTCCGACCATCACTTACTGGTTCCATATTACGACAATAATCCATCATGTCACTCATGCGGTCTTCAAAGCCCGGGGCAAAACAGGAAGGGTCGATGGCCACAAAGCACTGCCCTAAATCTGCTGGTCGATCTGTCTGCATCCACTTCCGTACATTTGGACCATATTGTCCACCTGATTGAAACAGTAAAGAAACATCAAAGTAATATTCAAACCCTCATAACAAAGAGGCAGCTTTGTTTCAGAGATTTGTCATCTGCACCAATTTTCAATTACACATAACCTGTGGCCAGCACAACTTTCTAACTACATATAATCCCACATGAAAAACTGACATCAAATACAAAAGCCACTTCAATAACAATGTGTGACAATTCTTTTTTGTTCCTGAGTAATAAGTGTTATTTTCTAATTGTTTGAGTCTAAAAAGTATAGATAACGGCTATCATTCCCTTGAAACTTTGCTTTTGTTATCACGACAGTGATATTTTTAAATCTACCATTTTTCAGAACACTCCATATAGATTCAGTGCTGAGATAAAAAAGCTTGCAGCAACATAAATGGTAACACACATATATATATATATATATATATATATATATATATATATATATATATATATATATATATATATATATATATATATATATATTGTTTTGGGAGCAGCTGAATGAGTGTGTTAGTGGTTTTGATGCACAAGACAGGGTTATAGTGATGGGTGATTTGAATGCAAAGGTGAGTAATGTGGCAGTTGAGGGAATAATTGGTATACATGGGGTGTTCAGTGTTATAAATGGAAATGGGGAAGAGCTTGTAGATTTATGTGCTGAAAAAGGACTGGTGATTGGGAATACCTGGTTTAAAAAGCAAGATATACATAAGTATACGTATGTAAGTAGGAGAGATGGCCAGAGAGCGTTATCAGATTACGTGTTAATTGATAGACGCGCGAAAGAGAGACTTTTGGATGTTAATGTGCTGAGAGGTGCAACTGGAGGGATGTCTGATCATTATCTTGTGGTGGCAAAGGTGAAGGTTCGTAGGAGTTTTCAGAAAAGAAGAGAGAATGTTGGGGTGAAGAGAGTGGTGAGAGTAAGTGAGCTTGGGAAGGAGACTTGTGTGAGGAAGTACCAGGAGAGGCTGAGTACAGAATGGAAAAAGGTGAGAACAAAGGAGGTAAGGGAAGTGGGGGAGGAATGGGATGTATTTAGGGAAGCAGTGATGGCTTGCGCAAAAGATGCCTGTGGCATGAGAAGCGTGGGAGGTGGGTCAATTAGAAAGGGTAGTGAGTGGTGAGATGAAGAAGTAAGATTATTAGTGAAAGAGAAGAGAGAGAGGCATTTAAATGATTTTTGCAGGGAAAAAATGCAATTGAGTGGGAGATGTATAAAAGAGACATGAGGTCAAGAGAAAGGTGCAAGAGGTGAAAAAGAGGGCAAATGAGAGTTGGGGTGAGAGAGTATCATTAAATTTTAGGGAGAATAAAAAGATGTTTTGGAAGGAGGTAAATAAAGTGCGTAAGACAAGGGAGCAAATGGGAACTTCAGTGAAGGGCGCAAATGGGGAGGTGATAACAAGTAGTGGTGATGTGAGAGGAGATGGAGTGAGTATTTCGAAGGTTTCTTGAATGTGTTTGATGATAGAGTGGCAGATATAGGGTGTTTTGGTCGAGGTGGTGTGCAAAGTGAGAGGGTTAGGGAAAATGATTTGGTAAACAGAGAAGAGGTAGTAAAAGCTTTGCAGAAGATGAAAGCCGGCAAGGCAGCAGGTTGGGATGGTATTGCAGTGGAATTTATTAAAAAAGGGGGTGACTGTATTTTTGACTGGTTGGTAAGGTTATTTAATGTATGTATGATTCATGGTGTGGTGCCTGAGGATTGGCGGAATGCTTGCATAGTGCCATTGTACAAAGGCAAAGGGGATAAGAGTGAGTGCTCAAATTACAGGGGTATAAGTTTGTTGAGTATTCCTGGGAAATTATATAGGAGGGTATTGATTGAGAGGGTGAAGGCATGTACAGAGCATCAGATTGGGGAAGAGCAGTGTGGTTTCAGAAGTGGTAGAGGATGTGTGGATCAGGTGTTTGCTTTGAAGAATGTATGTGAGAAATACTTAGAAAAGCAAATGGATTTGTATGTAGCATTTATGGATCTGGAGAAGGCATATGATAGAGTTGATAGAGATGCTCTGTGGAAGGTTTTAAGAATATATGGTGTGGGAGGCAAGTTGTTAGAAGCAGTGAAAAGTTTTTATTGAGGATGTAAGGCATGTGTACATGTAGGTAGAGAGGAAAGTGATTGGTTCTCAGTGAATGCAGGTTTGTGGCAGGGGTGTGTGATGTCTCCACGGTTGTTTAATTTGTTTATGGATGGGGTTGTCAGAGAGGTGAATGCAAGAGTTTTGGAAAGAGGGGCAAGTATGCAGTCTGTTGTGGATGAGAGAGCTTGGGAAGTGAGTCAGTTGTTGTTCGTTGATGATACAGCGCTGGTGGCTGATTCATGTGAGAAACTGCAGAAGCTGGTGACTGAGTTTGGTAAAGGGTGTGAAAGAAGAAAGTTGAAAGTAAATGTGAATAAGGGCAAGGTTATTAGGTACAGTAGGGTTGAGGGTCAAGTCAATTGGGAGGTAAGTTTGAATGGAGAAAAACTGGAGGAAGTAAAGTGTTTTAAATATCTGGGAGTGGATCTGGCAGCGGATGGAATCATGGAAGCGGAAGTGAGTCATAGGGTGGGGGAGGGGGCGAAAATTCTAGGAGCCTTGAAGAATGTTTGGAAGTCGAGAACATTATCTCGGAAAGCAAAAATGGGTATGTTTGAAGGGATAGTGCATAGTGCCATTGTACAAAGGTAAAGGGGATAAGAGTGAGTGCTCAAATTACAGGGGTATAAGTCTGTTGAGTATTCCTGGTAAATTATATGGGAGGGTACTGATTGAGAGGTTGAAGGCATGTGCAGAGCATCAGATTGGGGAAGAGCAGTTTGGTTTCAGAAGTGGTAGAGGATGTGTGGATCAGGTGTTTGCTTTGAAGAATGTATGTGAGAAATACTTAGAAAAGCAAATGGATTTGTATGTAGCATTTATGGATCTGGAGAAGGCATATGATAGAGTTGATAGAGATGCTCTGTGGAAGGTATTAAGAATATATGGTGTGGGAGACAAGTTGTTAGAAGCAGTGAAAAGTTTCTATCAAGAATGTAAGGCATGTGTACATGTAGGAAGAGAGGAAAGTGATTGGTTCTCAGTGAATGTAGGTTTGCGGCAGGGGTGTGTGATGTCTCCTTAGTCGTTTAATTTGTTTATGGATGGGGTTGTTAGGGAGGTGAATGCAAGAGTTTTGGAAAGAGGGGCAAGTATGCAGTCTGTTGTGGATGAGAGAGCTTGGGAAGTGAGTCAGTTGTTGTTCGCTGATGATACAGTGAAGGAATAGGGGGTTCCAACAATGTTGTATGGCTGCGAGGCATGGGCTACGGATAGAGTTGTGCGTAGGAGGGTGGATGTGCTGGAAATGAGTTTCACTTTGTTCCAAGTTTGCTTCATCTTTCACCTTTTCATTATGCTATGTTTCTAACATATTGATTAGGACTATGTTAGTATCCCACATATATGAGAGTTTTCAATTGCTAAGTTGCATATTTACATAAGAAATGACAAGCTAAGAGAGACGTGTGGTTGTAAGAAGAGGATGGTTGAGAGAGCTGAAGAGAGCATGACAAAATGTTTTGGACATCGGGTAGGATGTGTGTGGTGAGGCTGACGAAGAAGGTATACTGGTCAGAAGCATAGAGAACATGGAGAAGGAGGAGACTGGAGATGGATGGTTGAGGTGAGAGATGTTTTGAGCAACTGGGTCCTGAGTGTGCAGTTGCACGAGAAGTATGCATGGGTTGCCATCTGTAGCCAGCCAACAGAGCTTGCAGAATTTGACTTGTGGGAGGAAATTACTCTTTTACATTAAAGGCAACAGCATTCTGCTACGTAAGCATTGACTGATGCCCAAAACACCAAATGGGGGAACTTATGCCCTTCATGACCTATTATATTCAGAAACAATAAAGTTAACCTCAGCTTCAATGATTAACTCCATCAACATCCAGTCTTCTTAATGGGATCTTCACATGGAAGAGGAATTATCCTAAACCAGGGTTGCTATACAGCAATGACCATTCACCAGTACATCTAAGAAAACTGACTGTACAAACTAGGATATCACTCAATTACTCTCTGACTATCTTTTATCAAGACAGTGATCTTACTCACTGTGCTTCATGATTCCATGCCATTCAAGAGAAGCTCACATAAAAGGAAACTATTATTCACGTTCCTTCTGATATCATTGTGGTTAACAAATAGCAGAACAGAACAGAGAAGGGGGCCAGGTGAGGATATTCTCTCAGAGGCCCAGTCCTCTGTTCTTAATGCTACCTCGCTGAGGCGGGAAATGGCGAATAGTATGAAAGAAAGAAAGAAAACAAATAGCTTCACTGATTAGGGAAAAAATAACTAACCTGCAGCACATAACATTTAAACTGTAACAATTAAGCCTAATCTTAAATGCACAATAGCTAAGAATTTTTTTTTGTCCAAAAGCAATATCAGTTTATCTACCACAGCTTGTATGTTAGGCTTGGGAGTCCTTCATATGCAGTATACAATTTCTTACAGAGTAATAAACCACACTGAAGGATTTGCAGCATGCAATATCCTATTCAAGCATAACCAACTAAAAAGAAAAAATAAAATTCCACACTTACCTGACAAGATACCACAGAATACCTCCACCAACATGCCAAGGCCATAGCCCTTATAACCTGAGTGGAGCTCTGACCCTCCAAGGGGCATAAGTGCACCCTCCATTCCATCTTTAGCGTTCGTAGTGGGCTGACCACTTTTGTCTATAGCCCAACCTTCAGGTATAGGGTTTTCCTTTCGTCGCTCCACCTCTATCTATAAGATATCAAATCATTAGAATTTTTTCTACAAATCTAATCATAAACACAATAGCATGTTAAACATTGGATAGTCCCAGTTCCATAACCTACACATATTTGAAAATAATGCCAGACCAACCTAATTTTGCTGCTTACAACTACTGGACATCACTGGATGGATAGGAGTTAATTCAAAGAATGCAAACCATATTTAAATGGACAGAGAAATCAGAAATACTGACATGACACTCTGCAGCCATAATTCATATCATAACATCTTTATTCCATATTTCTGCCTGAAGAGATTACAAACAGTGGAGCAACACCAGGTATCACCTTAAAATATCAATAAAATTCTTTCTTTCAAAAGTAGAGGACACTGATTTTTTTCATACTTGATTACCATTTCCCATGTTAGTAAGGTAGCACCAGAAACAAATGAAGAAAGGTCATATCAGCTCAAATCCATTCTTTCAATGCTCCCTATCCAGGCCACACAGACCATACTGAATGAACTGGAGACCCTTAGATAAAATATGTCAAAACATTATCTGCCTTAGTGATATAGCACAAAATGTATCTATTTGTAATGATTAAGCTTTCTCTCATCATCAGAGCAAAATGGTAAGTGCAGCCACTTTTCCAAACACCCTAATCATTATTCATTTTCACAAATGAGTGCTAAGAAAAAAAGCTTGTAGTTGGTTTGTATCTTCCATGCATTAGGAAACTGTACAAAATACATCACAAAAATACCTAAACCACTTCAGCTTTGTGTCCATTCAGTGTGTCTTTCAGAAAAAAGGTACCTTTTGCCACGAGATCGGCCAGTTAGACAGCATTGTTAGCAGTGCTAAGGTGCCACAATCTGTTTACACTGCGGCTGAGCTAATTAACAGCCCTGTTAATTTCTTATAACTCAAAAACAAGCATATGATGCTGAAGAATCTGCCTTGCATTGGCGTTGTATGCCAAGAAAAACCCTTGCCCAAGATATTGAGGAGTCCCCATCTGAGGGTAAGGATTCCAAAGATAGGGCAACAATTCTTGGCCGCAGCGATGCTGCAGGAACACAAAACCAAGCTGATGGTAATTGGTTAGACTGTTCACCTGAGGGCCTTTAAAGGGGCCAATTTCTGTTTTCTGGCATTTTCTGTGGTTTGGCAATGGCCAGGTCCCAAGGTTGCCGGTTTAAAGAGGTACAACCTGTACTTGGTGCCATGCATACTCCGGGCAGTCTTTAGGATCTTCACCCTCACAGCCTGGGTTAAATCATCATTTTCAAATGCAAAGCGATAAGCATCCTTGGCTAAACCTGTTTAAGAAGCATGTACATCAGAATGTTTCATACTTCATCCGCCTGGCAATGAACTGCTACAATGATACACAAAGTGGATTCTGTATCAGGATATCCCTGGCCATTAAGAAGTGGATTCAGTATCTGGATATTCCTGGCCATTAAGAAGTCTCACAGGACTTCTCTCTGATCAATGTCCAAATATTTTCCCAGGACTGGGACTCTATTATGGAATCTTTTCAATCAAAAGGTCTTGAAATGTACTACTGTAATACAGATGTGTACTATGAAGTTATGTGATGTATCAGTGATATCTGCAAATAGAATCTGATGGATGAAATGAATACACGAGGTGCTCTTAAAATTCAAACTGATGCATTACGCATCAGTCAACACTGGGTAAAATAGATAGACTGTAAAATAACTGAACCATCTCACATGTCTTCTTACAGCAAATGGTCAAACGACGGTTCTTAGAAATTTTTTAGAACAGTCCAGTAATGTCATCCCATGTTATTCAATTTAAGAAAAAGCTAAAGGTTGTTGAAACATAGGATCTTCTTGCTGATGCTATTCTATCTATCTCTATCTCTGACACCTGCTCCCTTCTAGAAGTCCCTCAAGAGGGTGGCCACGGCAATGGAGTCTCCATAATTAGCGAACTCCAGTGCCGTTTCTTAACCTTTATTGCCTCACACTTAACAGACAACTAGCAGAGGACAAGTGCAATATTTGCAGGGATCCTATCAAATGTTCTTACTGACTTTTTCTATGTAATGCTCCTGCCTAATATTCCTACCAACTAGTTCTACCTAATGTTTCCAACTAATGCTCCTACCATTTTGCCAAAAGGCAGGGCAAGCACAGAGCATTCACCACATGAAAAACTAGTTATGAAGAATGTGTTGTGTGAGTTAAGTATTGCTAAGTGTTATGTGTGAGAGAGATTGTATGCTTGTGGACAGAATGCTAATTGTCCACATGTGGGTTAAGCAGAAAGAAAAGACAGCTACTTGATGTAAAGATCCTAAATTTCAATTTACCTGATTTTTGGCAAACTATATTGCTTTTAACGGATGTTGAAGTTGCAAATACAAGTGCAAATGCTGGACTATGGAGAAAGTTGAATGATAAACTGGATCATCTGTTCAATACAGAAGGGGCATGTGCAACAGATGTGATTTAGCATTTCACAACCTCTTCAAAGCTGTTCCTGATACAAAATGATAATGTTCACAGGAGGAGATTGATATATTTCATAATGTTTTCAGTTCACAATAGATCTGTGAAGAGGGAATGCATCTTGGCATCACTTTCAAGCAGACTGACAATATATAAGTTGTTTGTATTCCTCAGTATTTTCAAGCCATGCATTTGTATTGCTTATGTAGCCTTCCAGCTTCTGTTGCTCCTAGGCAAAATCTCCTGAACACTGAGGGCATTTACAGAATACATATCAGATACACTAAGAGCATTATGGCAATGGTAGACAAGACAAGCCTTATCTGTGAGGTTGAGACACAGCTTGAAGCAGGACCTGGCACACATAAAGATGATGACCAGTTCAAAGAAGAAACTTGCACAAATACAAAGCAGCACAAGAGCAGAGTGACAAATCAATTTGTGACAACCTCAGACCAATCATACAGAGCTGTTCACAAGAAACAACTTCAACAAAAATCCTGGGAAACCAATGGACCAAGGAATACTTGCATCCCTGACAGAAATATCAGCAGCCTACAACTTTCCATCTATTGATGATATAGCTGAAAGGGCCTACCTTCTCCTTCAAATAATGTAGCATGATTATCATCCAGTGCAACTGACTGAAGATTGTATCTTCTTCAAAGGTTTCTAAGCTAAAAAGTTCAAATGGTGAGATGCAATCTGGTCCATGAGTTTTGTAAAGGTGTGTGTGAGCATGTCTCAATATGTATACTGATCTTTTACTTTTTTCTTTCTTGTTCTTTTCTTCTTTCAAACTATTCGCCATTTCCCACGTTAGCAAGGTAGCGTTAAGAACAGAGGACTGGGCCTCTGAGGGAATATCCTCACCTGGCCCCCTTCTCTGTTCCTTCTTTTGGAAAATTAAAAAAAAAACAAGAGGGGAGGATTTCCAGCCCCCCACTCCCTCCCCTTTTAGTCGCCTTCTACAACATGCAGGGAATACGTGGGAAGTATTCTTTCTCCCCATCCCCATTATTTTTTTCTATATATATGAATATTCCACAAGGTGTTGTGGCTATGGTATAAAAAGATAATGAAATAAAAACCCTGGCTTTAAATGCAAGAAACATAAAAGAAAAAAAATTACGACAAAAAAAATTTCACAGTTAAAATGTCGCAAAATTAGTAAGCTGTCTTACCTTACCAACAGCAACCACACAGGTTGCCATGTCCAGCACAAACTGGTCTCCATTTCTTGCTGGAGCTGATAAAGAGATAGGATTGGTTCCTACAGCAGCCTGCAAAGAAAAGAGATAAGCCTTAAATTAAAAATATTATCCTAAGCTTAAGATTATTAGTATAAAAATCTTTGGTACTTCACTGACAGAACAGCTACATTCTAACAACAAAAACCCTAACATTCACAGCATTAACCTCCTTCTCATGTTTTTCTTACAAGGCCATCCAAAAAGATTCTCAAAGGAGAACCACAGTGAACTTAATTGATACACTCCAACCCACAGCACCAAAGCTCGCATTTCATTGCCAACTAAATATCAGAACTGTCCATTTCACACAATAAACAGTCACAATAAAATAAGGCTCCTGACTTGTATAAAGAAAACTCAAAATTGTATTCATCATTCAAATTTCAACACGTTTGGCACTGGATCACAATGCAACCTGGTCTAGCACTGGACCATTATCAAAGGTTACAGAGTGAAAATGTAAAAAGACTGAAACAGGGCACATGGAACATCTGGGTAAACCATGGAAAGGTCTGTGGGGTTTGGATGTGGATAGGGAGCTGTGGTTTTGGTGCATTACACATGACAGCTAGAGACTGAGTGTGAACAAATGTGGCCTTTTTTGTCTGTTTTCCTGGTGCTACCACGCTGATGCAGGGGGAAGCGATGCTATTTCCTGTGGGGCAAGGAAGTGCCAGAAATGGATGAAGGCAAGCAAGTATGAAACAGCATTGCTACCCCCAGTTTCAGCGAGGTAGCACCAGGAAAACAGACAATAAAGGCCACATTCATTCACACTCAGTCTCTAGCTGTCATGTGTAATGCACATAAACCACAGCTCCCTAGCCACATCCAGGCCCTACAGACCTTTCCATGGTTTACTCCAGATACTTTACATGTCCTGGTTCAGTCCAATGATAGCACGTCAACCCTGGTATACCACATCGTTCCAATTCACTCTATTCCTTGTACGCCTCTCACCCTCCTGTATGTTCAGGCCCCGATCACTCAAATTCCTTTTCATTCCATCCTTCCACCTCCAGTTAGGTCTCCCACTTCTCCTTGTTCCCTTCACCTCTGACTCATCTCACTTACCCTTTCATTACTTACTTGATCAAACCACCTCACATCATATATTGTACACAAACATTTCATTTCCAACACATCCACTTTCCTCTGTACAACCTTATCTCTAGCCCATGCCTTGGGACCATATAGTATTGTTGGAGCTACTATTCCTTCAAGCACGCCCATTTTTGATCTCCGAGATAATGTTCTCTCCTTCCGCATATTTTTCATCACTCCCAAAACCTTCATCCCCTACCCCACCCTGCGACTCACTTCTACTTCAATGGTTCCATTCACTGCTAAATCCACTCCCAGATATCTAAAACACTTCACTTCCTTCAATTTTTCTCCATTCAAACTTACATCCCAATTAACTTATCCCTCAACACTACTGAACCAAATAACCTTGCTCTTATCTAAATTTACTCTCGACTTTCTCCTTACACACACTTTTCCAAAATCAGTCACCAACTTCTGCAGTTTCTCATTCAAATCAGCCACCAGAGCTGTATCACCAGCAAACAACAACTGACTCACTTCCGAGGCCCTCTCATTCCCAACAGAATGCATGCTCGCCCCTCTCTTGAAAACTTGTGCATTTACCTCCCCAACCACCCTATCCATAGACAAATTAAACAACAATGGGGACATCACACACCCCCGTCACAGACCAACATTCACTGGGAACCAATCACTTTCCTCTTTTCCTACTCATAAACATGCCTTACATCCTCGATGGAAACTTTTCACTGCTTCTAGCAACTTACCTCCCACACCATATACTCTTAAAAACCTTCCACACAGCATCTCTATCAAACCCATCATATGCCTTCTCTGCACAAATCCATCTGTTTTCCTAAGTATTTCTCACACATATTCTTCAAAGCAAACACCTGATCCACACATGCTCTACCACTTATGAAACCACAATGCTCCTCTCGAATCTGATGCCCTGCACATGCTTTTATCCTCTCATGAATATATTCACACTTGCTTGCCAATCCTCAGGCACTTCACCATGTCCATACATACAGTGAATATCCTTATTAACCAATCAACAACACAGTCACCCCCTTCTAAATCAATTCTGCAGCAATACCATCCAAAACCGCTCCTTTCACTATCTCTTCTCTCTTAACCAAACCATTCTCCTTAACCTTCTCACTTCACACACCACCCGGACCAAAACACCCTACATCTGAAACTCTATCATCACATATTCAACAAACTGGGGGAATGGGATATTCAGGAAGGTGAATGAAAATGATAAGAAGTTTATGGAGTTGTGTGCTGAAAAAGGACTGGTGATTGGGAATACATGGACTAAGTAAAGAAGGACAAACTTGAGTGTACAAAGGTGAGCTGGAAAGATGGTACATGGGCATTACTGAATTATATACTTATTGATAATCTTGCTTAAGAAAGACTCTGGGACATAAATATGCTGACATGGGCAGCTAGTGGGATGTCTGATCATTACCAGATGGAGGTGCGAGGGTAAACTTTTACAGGTTACAGAAAAGACAAAATGACATGGATGAGAAGATGGTAAGTGAAGTAAGTGAGCTTGGAAATTTGTCTTGTATGAAGTAATACAATGAGTGACTTGAGGGTAGAATGATGATAATAAAAGATGTTTGGGGAATGGGTGAGGAATGGGAGGTATTTTGAGAAGTAATGCTAGCATTAGTGAGAGTTGCGTGTAGCACATGAAAGATGGAAGGGGAAAAGGAGAGAAAGGATAGTAAGTGGTGAGATAATGAAGTAAAGCTGATAGTCAACCAGAAAAGATATCAAAAGATGCACAAGAGAAAGTGGCAAGAGGTCATGAGGTGGGTGCAGAGGCTTAAAAAGAGGGTAAATGAGAGTTGGGGTTAGCAAGTACCTGGAGAAAAAGATATTTTGGATGAAGGTTCATAGTGAGAAAAACAAAGAGATCAAAAGATGTACATGAGAAAGTGGCATGAGGTCATGAGGAGGGTGCAGAGGCTGAAAAAGAAGGTAAATGAGAGTTGGGGTGAGCAAGTACCAGGAGAAAAAGATATTTTGCATGAAGGTTCATAGTGAGAAAAACAAAAGAACACATGGGAAAATTGGTAAAGGAGGAAAACTGGGAAGTGGCAACAGACTGAGACAGGGAAAAGAGGACATGAAGCGAGGACTCTGAAGGTTTGTCGAATGTGTTTGATGATAAGATGGAGATGTACAGTGCTTAGGTAAGGGATGTATGCAAAGGAGTAATGACAAATGGTTTGGTGAAGAGGGGATAGGTGGCAAGAGCCTTGTGTAAGATGAAAAGTGGCAAGGCAGCTGGAAAGGATGACAGTGCAATTGAATTCTTAATTTCTCTGATTTCAGTATAAGAATGGTTCATGGCAAGTGCATGAAGGTTGACAATGCAAGTGCCCCTGTGTAAAGCAAAGGAGAACAAAGGTGAGAGGTATAAGCTTGTTGAGTGAACTTGATAATTTATGTGGAAAGGTGATAGCTGAGGGTGGTGGCATGCACCAGACAGGGAAGGAACATTATGGTTTTATGAACAATATGGTTTTATGAGTAGTAGAGGATGTGTGGATCAGGTGTTTACTTTGAATAACATGTGTGAAATACTTACATAAACTGGAGGAAGAGTATGTGGCACTTATGGATCTGGAGAAAGCACATGAAAAGGATGCTAGAGAAGCTATGTGGAAGGTGTTACAAATGTATAGTATCAGATGAGAGCTATTAGAAGAAGAGGGGTTTAACAAGAGATTAAAGTATGAGTGTGAGTAGGTAGAGAAGCTGAGATGAGTCATAAGTTGGGTCCTTAAGACCATCATTCTTAAATTTTAGCCTCAAATATCAAAATACTTAATATCCAATCTTTCACTATAAAAACTGGTATTACACTGAAATCTTTCATCACTTTCAAAAACTGTCACCTGAATTTTATTATCACTCACTCTCAACATCCTCCTTCACCTAAATATATCAATAAAGTAAACTAGTTCTATCCAGCTCTTATTCTGATTTAGCTAAGAACACAGCAACATCTGCATATATAAAAGAAAAAAAAATGATGCAAGTGATCTGCATAGTCATTTTGTCATGCAAACCACAACAATTTTATATTTCTACAGCTTACCTTTTTGGCACGGGTTGGAGCAACAAGGGGTGAAGTGTTCGTAAAACTCATGCCCTGAAACAGCACATATGAGTGTAAATATATATATTTCTTTCTTCATACTATTCGCCATTTCCCGCCTATATGTAAATATATGTATATAACGACGACAATGCAGGTCTCCATCATGTTATTTTTGATCTCAAAGTCTAGTTTCTTCATGAAAAGAAAAATGATGTAATCATTCTTTCCTCAAATATAGTTCATATTCAAACCCTTAAGGAAATTCATTTCATATCAAAAATAATGAACAGAGTATAGTCAGATGCACTGAAACTAATATGAACTAAATTTACTAAATAATTCAAGCATATGTTCCTGTTGAAAGCATTGTAAAATCAACAACCAGAAGCATTGGGACAAAACTAAAAAGTCTTCACTCTTACCAGGAGTCCTGCTTCAGTGGCTCTCATAGCATACCATCCAGCAATGCCATAGTGGTTACTACCTGTAAAACAGATCTGGATTAGCAATAATTAAATTGTTTGACAGTAGTTCAACTCAAAACTTTAACACAGAAGACATGGATATATGAAGAATAGTACAAATTCTTTCTCTTGGATAAGTATCTGAACAAAACAAATAAACAAATATGACAATATACCACAAACAATTTAAATGCCTATCCACATGTCTACAGATTTGGTTGCTCCTGTGAAGCTTTCTCTAAGCCTCCCATCTCCTTAACAAACTCAAATTGTATCCTTTTAATTCTTACATCACTTCCTTTAAAGTATCTAACCAAGTATATCACTTCCTTTCAAATAACAAACCAAGTAATTTCCTCAGTTCTACCCACATGTACCTAACTATATGTAATACATATTCATCCACTAACCACAAACACAACTCATACAAAATCTCCAGCAGTCTAACATGCAAGTATGTTATTGTTTGCTTATGAAAAGTTGCTGGGAGCAGAATTGAGGAAGAAACTGCAGAAATATGTTTCCAAGTTTGGGAGTGTAAAAAAGGAGGGAATTGAGAGTAAATGTGAAAAAGCAAAGTTATCAGACTGAACAGAGGAGTGAGGAAGGTTAGCTGAGGTGTGAATTCGAATGGAGATAACTTGGAACAAGTGAAGTGTTTTAGATACCTGGGAGAGGACAAGGCAAAGAATGCAGACATGGAAGTTAAAGCAAGTCATTGGGTTAGACAAGATCCTTGGAGAATTGAGAAATGTATGGAAAGAGAAAGCATTACCTAAAAGGGTGAAAATGGGCACATCTGAATGCACAGTAGTCCATATGGTGATGTACGAATGCATGGCATGAGCTACTGATGAGAAGTTACAGAAAAGAGTGGATGAGTTAGAAATGAAATGTCTGAGGACAGTATGTAGTGTAAGGAGGGTTGGTTTAGAAATGAAAAAGTGAGTGAGGTATGGTAATAAGAGAGACCTGAGGAGGGTGTGCTGAGTTTCAAAATATGGAGAATACGAAAGAGCAAAGGTTGACAAATATGATGTAACTGTCAGAAATGGAGGAGACAAGGAGAAGGAGACTAAATTGGATATGAATGGATGGATTAAAAAAGATATTGAGTGCTTTGGACCTAAACATACATGAACATGCACAAGATAAGAGTGAGCTGAGGCAATGTGGTAAACAGGGGATGAAGTGCAGTCACTGAAATGAACCAAGGTATGGGAAGTGGCTGGAGGGGCCTGGTTAAATAAAGGAAGTTGTGGTTTCAGAGCATTACACATGGCTACAGAGTGGATATGAGTGAACAAGGCCTTTATTCATCTGTTCTTGTGGTAAATTGTTAACGTGGAAAACTGGGAACAAGTATGACAGAAAAGGATTTCTCTATGAATGCATAAATTATTAATTTAATTCATTATATTTGGTCACTGTTTCCCAATCAGGGAGGGAGTGCCTGGAAACAGACAAAGAATGGCTCACCCACTCATATACACACATATATACATAAATGCCCATACACACACACATACATATCAACATTTTCAAAAAAGAAGAGAGAATGCTGGGTGAAGAGAGTTGTGAGAGTAAAGCTTGGGAAGGACAATTGTGTGAAGAAGTACCAGGAGAGACTAAGTGCACAATGGAAAAAGAAGAGAGCACATGACGTAAGGGGAGTGGGGGAGGAACAGGATGTATTTAGGGAAGCAGTGATGGCTTGCACAAAAGATGCTTGTGGCATGAGAAGCGTGGGAGGTGGGCAGATTAGAAAGGGTAGTGAGTGGTGGGATGAAGTAAGATTGCTATTGAAAGAGAAGAGAGAGGCATTTGGACGAGTTTTGCAGGGAAATAGGGCAAATGACTGGGAGATGTATAAAAGAAAGAGGCAGGAGGTCAAGAGAAAGGTGCAGGAGGTGAAAAAAAGGGCAAAAGAGAGTTGGGGTAAGAGAGTATCATTAAATTTTAGGAAGAATAAAAAGATGGATTGGAAGAAGGAAAAAAAAATGTGAGTAAGACAAGAGAACAAATGGGAACATCGGTGAAGGGAGCTAACGGGGAGGTAATAACGAGTAGTGATGATGTGAGGAGATGGAGTGAGTATTTTGAAGGTTTGTTGAATGTGTTAGATGATAGGAGTGGTAGATATAGGGTGATTTAGTCGAGGTGGTGTGCGAAGTGAGAGGGTCAGGGAGAATGATTTGGTAAACAGAGAAGAGGTAGTGAAAGTTTTGCGGAAGATGAAAGCAAGCAAGGCAGTGGGTTTGGATGGTATTGCAGTGAAATTTATTAAAAAAGGGGGTGACGGTGTTGTTGACTGGTTGGTGAGGATATTCAATGTATGTATGGCTAATGGTGAAGTGCCTGAGAATTGGCGGAATGCATGCATTGTGCCATTGCACAAAGGTAAAGGGGATAAAGGTGAGTGTTGAGATTACAGAGGTACAAATTTGTTGAGTATTCCTGGGAAAGTGTTGATTGACAGGGTGAAGGCATGTACAGAGCATCAGACTGGGGAAGAGAAGTGTGGTTTCAAAAGTGGTAGAGGATGTGCGGATCAGGTGTTTGCATTGAAGAGTGTGTGTGAGAAATACTTAGAAAAACAGATAGATTTGTATGTAGTATTTATTGTTGTTCGCTGATGATACAGCGCTGGTGGCTGATTCATGTGAGAAACTGCAGAAGCTGGTGACTGAGTTTGGTAAAGTGTGTGGAAGAAGAAAGTTAAGAGTAAATGTGAATAAGAGCAAGGTTATTAGGTACAGTAGGGTTGAGGGTCAAGTCAATTGGGAGGTGAGTTTGAATGGAGAAAAACTGGAGGAAGTGAAGTGTTTTAGATATCTGGGAGTGGATCTGGCAGCGGATGGAACCATGGAAGCGGAAGTGGATCTAAAATTCTGGGAGCCTTGAAGAATGTGTGGAAGTCGAGAACATTATCTCGAAAAGCAAAAATGGGTATGTTTGAAGGAATAGTGGTTCCAACAATGTTGTATGGTTGCGAGACGTGGGCTATGGATAGAGTTGTGTGCAGGAGGATGGATGTGCTGGAAATGAGATGTTTGAGGACAATAAGTGGTGTGAGGTGGTTTGATCGAGTAAGTAACGTAAGGGTAAGAGAGATGTGTGGAAATAAAAAGAGCGTGGTTGAGAGAGCAGAAGAGGGTGTTTTGAAATGGTTCGGGCACATGGAGAGAATGAGTGAGGAAAGATTGACCAAGAGGATATATGTGTCAGAGGTGGAGGGAACGAGGAGAAGAGGGAGACCAAATTGGAGGTGGAAAGATGGAGTAAAAAAGATTTTGTGTGATCGGGGCCTGAACATGCAGGAGGGTGAAAGGAGGGCAAGGAATAGAGTGAATTGGAGCGATGTGGTATACCGGGGTTGACGTGCTGTCAGTGGATTGAATCAAGGCATGTGAAGCGTCTGGGGTAAACCATGGAAAGCTGTGTAGGTATGTATATTTGTGTGTGTGGACGTATGTATATACATGTGTATGGGGGGGTTGGGCCATTTCTTTCGTCTGTTTCCCTGCGCTACCTCGCAAACGCGGGAGACAGCGACAAAGCAAAAAAAAAAAAAAAAAAAAAAAAAAAAAAAAATTATGGATCTGGAGAAGGCATATCATAGAGCTGATAGAGATGCTCTATGGAAGGTACTAAGAGTATATGGTATGGGAGGAGAGTTGCTAAAAGCTGTGAGAAGTTTTCATTGAGGATATAAGGCATGTGTACGAGTAGGAAGAGAGGAAAGTGATTGGTTCTCAGTGAATGTTGGTTTGCAGTAGGGGTGCATGATGTTTCTATTGTTGTTTAATTTGTTTACAGATGGGGTTGTTAGGGAGGTGAATGCAAGAATTTTGGAGAGAGGGGCAAGTATGCAGTCTGTTGTGGATGAGAGAGCTTGGGAAGTGAGTCAGCTGTTGTTTGCTGATGATAAAACGCTGGTGGCTGATTTGGGTGAGAAACTGCAGAAGCAGGTGACTGAGTTTGGTAAAGTGTGTGAAAGAAGAAAGATGCGAGTAGATGTGAATAAGAGCACGGTTATTAGATACAGTAGGGTTGAGGGACAAGTCAATTGGGAGGTGAGTTTGAATGGAGAAAAACTGGAGGAAGTGAAACATTTTTGATATCTGGAAGTGGATTTGGCAGTGGATGGAACTGTGGAAGCGGAAGTGAGTCATAAGGTGGGGAGGGGACAAAAGTTCTGGGAGCGTTGAAGAATGTGTGGAAGGCGAGAACATTATCTCGGAAAGTAAAAATGGGTATGTTTGAAGGAATAGTGGTTCTAACAATGTTATATGGTTGCAAGGCATGGGTTATAGATTAGGTTGTGCGGAGGAGGGTGGATGTCTTGGAAATGAGATGTTTGAGGACAATATGTGGTGTGAGGTGGTTTGATCGAGTAAGTAATGAAAGGGTAAGAGAGATGTGTGGTAATAAAAGGAATGTGGTTGAGAGAGCAGAAGAGGGTGTACTGAAATAGTATGGTTACATGTAGAGAGTTAGTGAGGAAAGGTTGACAAGGAGGATATATGTGTCAGAGGTGGAGGGAACGAGAAGTGGGAGACCAAATTGGAGGTGGAAGGACGGAGTGAAAAAGATTTTGAGCGATCGGGGCCTAAACATGCAGGAGGGTGAAAGGCGTACAAGGAACAGAGTGAATGGGAACGATGTGGTATATCGGGGCCGACATGCTGTCAATGGATTGAAGAAGGGCATGTGAAACATGTGAGGTAAACCATGGAAAGTTTTGTGGGGCCTGGATATGGAAAGGGAGCTGTGGTTTCAGTGCATTATACATGACAGCTAGAGACTGAGTGTGAATGAATGTGGCCTTGGTTGTCTTTTTCTAGCGCTACCTCGTGTGCGTGTGGGGGGAAGGGGGTGTCATTTCATGTGTGGTAGGGTGCCAATGGGAATGAATAAAGGCAGCAAGTGTGAACTGTGTACATGTGTATATGTCTGTGTATATATATTTATATATATGTATACGTTGTGATGTATAGGTATGTATATGTGCGTGTGTGGACGTGTATGTACATACATGTGTATGTAGGTGGGTTGAGCCATTCTTTCATCTGTTTCCTTGTGCTAACTCGCTAACGCGGGAGACAGCGACAAAGTATATCATATACACATATACATACACATACACAGACATACACATATATATACACATGTAAATATTCATAAGGGCAGACAGTATGAATTATGTACACGTGTATATATGTATATGTCTATGTGTGTATATATATATGTATACGTTGAGATGTATAGGTATGTATATTTGCGTGTGTGGACATGTATGTATATACATGTGTATGTGGGTGGGTTGAGCCATTCTTTCGTCTGTTTCCTTGCGCTACCTCGCAAACGCAGGAGACAGCGACAAAGCAAAATAAATAAAATAAATAAATATTCATACTTGTTTGCCTTCATCCATTCCTGGTGCCACCCCGCCACATAGGAAACAGCATCGCAATCCCATGCTTCAGCAAGGTAGCACCAGGAAAACAGACAAAAAAGCCCAAATTCACTCACACTCAGTCTCTAGCTGTCATGTGTAATGCACCAAAACCATAGCTCCATATCCACATCCAGACCCCAGAGACCTTTCCATGGTTTACCCCAGACAACTTACATGCCATAGTTCAGTCCACTGACAGCATGTTGACCCTGGTGTACAACATCGTTCCAATTCACTCTATTCCTTGCACGCATCTCATCCCCCTGTATGTTCAGGCCCCGATCGCCAAATCTTTTTCACTCCACCATTCCACCTCCAATTTGGTCTCCCACTTCTCCTTGTTCCCTCCACCTGACACATATCAATCTTTCCCAACTCATTCTCTCCATATGTCCAAACCATTTCAACACACCCTCTTCTGCTCTCTCAACCACACTCTTTTTGTTTCCACACATCTCTCTTACCCTTTCGTTATTTACTCTTTCTGTTTCCACACATCTCTCTTACCCTTTCATTATCTACTCAATCAGACCACCTCACACCACAAATTGCCCTCGAACATTTCATTTCCAGCAGATCCACCCTCCTACATACCACTATCTATAGCCCATGCCTTGCAACCATATAGTATTGTTGGACTAATCCTTCAAACATACCCAATTTTGTTCTCCAAGATAACGTTCTCGTCTTCCACACATTCTTCAGCACTCCCAAAACCTTCGCCCCCTCCCCCACCCTGTGATTCACTTCTGCTTCCATGGTTCCATTCACTGCTAAGTCCACTCCCAGATATCTAAAACACTTCGCTTCCTCCAATTTTTCTCCATTCCAACTTGCATCCCAATTAACTTGTCCCTCAACCCTAATGTACCTAATTGTCTTGCTCTTGTTCACATTTACTCACAACTTTCTCCTTTCACACACTTTCTAAACTCAGTCACCAACTTCTGCTGTATTGGTGAACAACAACCGACTCACTTCCCAGGCCCTATCATACCCAACAGTGTGCATACTCGCCGCTCTCTCCAAAACTCTTGCATGTGCCTCCCTAACAACCCCATCCATAAACAAATTAAACAACCATGGAGACATCAGACACCCCTGCCACAGACTGACCTTCACTGGGAACCAATCACTCTCCTCTCTTCCTACTCATACACATGCCGTACATCCTAGATAAAAACTTTCACTGCTTATAGCAGCTTACCTCCCACACCATATACTCTTAAAACTTTCCACAAAGCATCTCTATCAACCCTATCATATGCCTTCTCCTGATCCATAAATGCTACATACAAATCCATCTGTTTTCCTAAGTATTTCTCACACACATCCTCTACCACTTATGAAACCACAATGCTCCCCTTCAATCTGATGCTCTGTACATGCCTTCACCCACACAACCAACACCCTCCCATATAATTTCTCAGGAATACACAACAAACATATGCCTCTGTAGTTTGAACATTCACCTTTATCCCCTTTGCCTGTACAATGGCACTATGCACGCATTCCACCAATCCTCAAGCACTTCACCATGATCCATATATACACTGAATATCCTTACCAACCAATCAACAACAAAGTCATCCCCTTTCTTAATAATTCCACTGCAATACCATCCAAACCTGCCATTTTGCAGGATTTCATCTTCCGCAAAGCTTTCACTACCTCTTCTTTCTTAGTCAAACCATTCTCCCTAACCCTCTCACTTCGCACACCACCCTGACCAAACCAACCTACATTTGTCACTCTATCATCAGAGTCATCAAAGAAACCTTCAAAATACTCACTCCATCTTCTCACTTCATCACTGCCTGTTAATACTTCCCGCTTGACCCCTTTACCAATGTTCCCATTTTTTTTCGTCTTACGTACGTTATTCACATCCTTCCAAAATGTCTAAGTCTCCCTAATGTCTAATGTTACTCTCTCACATTTGCCCTCTTGACCTCCTCCTGCTTTCTTTGGTACTTCTCCCAGTCATTTGCACTCGTTCCTATCCCCTATCCCTGGGGTTAGGGGAGAAAGAATACTTCTCACACATTCCCTGCATATTGTAGAAGGCAACTAAAAGTGGTGGGAGCAGGGGCTGGAAACCATCCCCTCCTTGTATTCATTTTTCTAAAAAGGATAATAAAAAAAGGAGTCAAGCAGGGAGTGCTCATCCTCCTCGAAGGCTCAGATTGGGGTGTCTGAATGTGTGTGGATGTAACCAGGATGAGAAGAAAGGAGAGATAGGTAGTACGTTTGAGGAGAGAAACCTGGATGTTCTGGCTCTGAGAGGAAGCTCAAGGGTAATGGGGAAGAGTGGTTTGGGAAAATCTTGGGAGTAAAGTCAGCAGTTGGTGAGAGGACAAGAGATAAGGAAGGAGTAGCACTACTCCTGAAGCAGGAGTTGTAGGAGTATGTGATGGATTGTAAGAAAGTAAATTCTAGATTTATGAGGGCTATAGTGATGGGTGATTTAAATGTGAAAGTGAGTAATATGGTGGTTAAGGGTATAATTGGTGTACATAGGGTGTTCAGTGTTGTAAATGGAAATGGAAGTGCTTGTGGATTTGTGTGCTGAAAAAGGACTGGAGATTGAAAATACCTGGTTTACATGTATGCAAGTAGGAAAGATAGTCAAAGGGCATTTAAGGATTACGTGTTAATTGACAGGAGGGTATAAGAGAGACTTTTGGATGTTAATGTGGTAAAAGGGGCAGCTGGAAGGATGTCTGATCACTATCTTATGGAGGCAAAGGTGAAGATTTGGAGAAGTTTTCAAAACTGAAGAGAGAATATTGGGGAGAAGAGAGTGGTGAGAGTAAGTGAACTTAGAAAGGAGACTTGTGTGAGGAAGTAACAGGAGAGGTTGTGCGTAGAATGGCAAAAGGTGAGAGCAAATGACATGCCGGGAGTGGGTGAGGAACAGGATGTATTTAGGGAAGCAGTGATGGCTTGCATAAAAGATGCATGTGGCATGAGAAAGGTGGGAGGTGAGCAGATTATAAAGTGTAGTGAGTGGTGGGATGAAGAGGTAAGGTTGTTAGTGAAAGAGAAAAGAGAGGCGTTTGGACAATACTTGCAGGGAAGTAGTGCAAATGACTGGGAGATGTATAAAAGAAAGGGACAGGAGGTCATGAGAAAGGTGCAAGGGTTGAAAAAGAGGGCAAATACGAGTTAGGGTGAGAGAATATCATTGAATTTTAGGAAAAATAAAAAGATGTTTTGGAAGGAGGTAAATAACATGCAGAAGACATGAGAACAAATGGGAACATTAGTGAAGGGGACAAATGGAGAGGTAATAAAGTAAGAAGTATGTGGAGTGAGTATTTTGAAGGTTTGTTGAATGTTTTTGATTATAAAGTGGAAGATATAAGGAGTTTTGGTCGGGTGGGATGTGAAGTGAAAGGGTTTGAGAGAATGGTTTGGTAAAGAGAGAAGAGGTAGTGAAAGTTTTGCGGAGGGGATCTGCAAGGCAGCAGGTTTGGATGGTATTGCAGTGAAATCTGATAAAAATGCAAGAGTTTTGGAGAGAGGGGCGAGTTTGCAGTCTGCATGGGGATGAAAGGGCCTGGGAAGTCAGTTGTTGTTCACCAATGCTACAGCTCTAGTGCCTGATTCAGGTGAAAAACTGCAGAGGTTGGTGACAGAGTTTGGAAAAGTGTGTGAAAGGAGAAAGTTGAGAGTAAATGTGAATAAGAGCAAAGTAATTAGGTTCAGTATGGTTGATGGATAAGTTAATTGGGAAGTAAGTTGGAATGGAGAAAAACTGGAGGAAGTGAAGTGTTTTAGATATCTGGGAGTAGACTTAGCAGCGAATGGAACCATGGAAGCAGAAGTGAGTCACAGGGTGGGGAAGAGGGCGAATGTTCTGTGAGCAAAGAAGGTGTGGAAGGACAGAACGTTATCTCAAAGAGCAAAAATGGGTATGTTTGAAGGAACAGTAGTTCCAACAATGTTATATGGTTGTGAGGCATGGGCTATAGATAGGGATGTACAGAGGAGGGTGGGTGTGTTGGAAATAAAATGTTTTGGGACAATATGTGGTGTGAGGAGGTTTGATCAAGTAAGTAATGTAAGGGTAAGAGAGATGTGTGGAAATAAAAAGTGTGGTTGAGAGAACAGAAGAGAGTATGTTGAAATGGTTAGGACATATGGAGAAAATGAGCAAGGAAAGACTGACAGTAAGGATTTATGTATCTGTGGGGCTCAGCTCTGCATTTGAAGCTCTGTTTTAGTACCTCATATGCAATAGCTACAGAGTTATGAGAACAAATATGGCTATTCATCATCTGTTCCTAGAACTACCTCATTAAGTGGGAAATGGGGAACAAGTAAGAACAGATTACCAGCATCATCATCATAACCATCATCATTAATATAATTTGTATCATTATTCACCCCACGGAAGAGAGGAAAAAGAGGACTGCTAAAATATCCCCTACATGTCAACTGAAGGTGACAAAGAGGGTGAGGAACAGGAGACTGGAAATCTTCCTTTCCTGTATTACAATATTTCCAAAAGAAGGTAAAGAGGGAGGAGCCATGTGAAAATTTTTTCCCTGTAAGGCTCAGCCATCTGTTCTTTGTGTTATACTGCTCATATGAGAAATAGCAAATATACATGAGGAAAAATGCATTGTTATTGTTACAATTATCATCCATTTTTTCATCATTGTTTGCCATTTCCTGTGTAGCAAAACAGCACCAGGAATACACAAAAATAGCATCATTTGCTCACACACACTTTAACTTTCATGGATAATGCATTTAAACTAGAACTCCCTGTCCACAGCCAAGACCCACAAACATTTGTTTGTTTTCCCTGACCTGTTCAATATGCCCTAATTCAGCCCAATGCCAGCATACTGCCCTGTGTATATCATATCATTCAACTTTGCTCTATCCTATGCATGCCTTATATCCCACTGCATGTTCTGGACCCATCACTCAAAGTACATTTCACTCCATCCTTCCTTCCATCTCCTAGGTCTTCCTAGTCTCCTCCTTCCCTCTACTTCTGATATGTATACCCTATTAGTCAGTCTTTCCTCACTCATCTTCCCTGTATATTCAAAGCACTCCAGCACACCCTATTCAGTCTCTCTCTCTCTCTCTCTCTCTCTCTCTCTCTCTCTCTCTCTCTCTCTCTCTCTCTCTCTCTCTCTCATTTCTTTCTACTATGCTTACATCTTACCCATTCCTGCAGCTATGAGGCTGCACTACAATCAGAAGCTAGAAAATGGGGACTCCTTAGAAGGAGACCCTCAAAAGGACTGTTCCCTTCTGTCAAGTGATGATGACAGCCTCACTGAAGGTGACTTTACACGTTATTATCATTACTATTATCATTATTATTCTAGCTATATCTTTGACGCCTCTTCCCTTGTGGAGCTCTCTCAAAGAAGTAGCCACGGCAACAAAGTCTCCATAACTAACGAACCCCAGTGTTGCTTCTCAGCCTTTAGTGTCTCACCCTTAACAGTGTTTGCAGAGGCACCTACCTAATGTTCTAACTGACTACTACTACTTAAAGCTCTTGCCTAATGTTCATACTATTCACCATTTCCCGCGTTAGCGAGGTAACGTTAAGAACAGAGGACTGTGCCTTTGAGGGAATATCCTCACCTGGCCCCCTTCTCTGTTCCTTCTTTTGGACAAATAAAAAAAAAAAAAAAAAAAAAAAAAAAGAGGGGAGGATCTCCAGCCCCCGCTCCCTTCCCTTTTAGCCACCTTCTACGACACGCAGGGAATACGTGGAAAGTATTCTTTCTCCCCTATCCCCTACTTAATGTTTCTACCTAATGCTCCTATCTACTATTTCTATCAATTGCTACAACCATTTTGCCATAAGGCAGGGGTAGCACATAGTGCTCACAAAAGGAAAATCTAGAGTTCTGAAGAATGAGTTGTGCAAGTTAAGTGTTGTTAAGTGTTATGTGTGACAGAGAGAGACTGTATGTTTCTGGATAGAATGCCAGTAGTCCATATGTAGGTAAGGCAGAAAGATAAGACAGCTACCTGGGTAAGAGGAGTGCAACTTGAAAACAACTCAAGTGCTGGCTCACTATGCAGGTGTCACTAAACCTCCTGGTCATTGGCTGCCTATAACTTTAGACCCCTTTTATGCAGATTTCTGTAGGCTACAAGCTGCGCACCATGCAGGAGCAGGTAAAAATGTGCTCCTTTGAAGTAAGAAGGACTTCACTGACATCTGATGATGATGATAAAGCCTTGATAAAGATGACTTCTCGCTCATGGTATTACCACTTGCCAGAAGAGACCACTGACATCTTTGTGCACTAATCATGCCACATACATGACTGATGTGCTCAATGCCATTCATGCACTAATCATGCCAAACTGGCTCCTGATTGAAAAACAAATTGCCAAACAGTAGCTTTTCTAAGATACTGATACCAATTTATACAGCTCCCTTCAGAATCATTTTATCTAACTCATGAACACAAAAGTATTGTCATTCTATCAAAAACAATTCAAGTATCAGGGAAAATAAGAAAACTTGAGGTCTATCTGAGCAGCCAAGGCTGCCAGCACATGAGGTTCATGCTGGAAGGCACACTGCTAGGGCTTTACCATCCATGCACGAAAGAGTTAACACTCACAATGCTCGAAGCATAAATAACAGACTGATGCCCCATACAGAAGTAGCTGGCCAATCACATTCCAGTTTGCAAAGAACAAAGGTGAAAAAAATTTGTTAACAGGCACTTACAACTCTGGGTTTATGCCACACAGATGGCTCAAAAAAATAAAGTTCCTGAGACTTATGTGGCATAATTGCATCAACAGCATGGTCCTTTGTTTTCCAATAGAAGAAATAGTATATTGGTGTTCTGTGCCATCTGGATAAACTAGTGCTTCCAAAAGGCTCACCAATAGATGCAAACTTACACTCTTTCCTCTGAAAATTTTCCTAATACTCAATCACTTTCCAATCTTTCAACAATCTTAAATACACTCTTTCTACAAAACTTCCATAATCTTCACACTATGCTCCTTTAATAACAAAAAAATCCTTACTCTTTTCAACCTCTTATCAAAACATGTAATTACATCTCATACTCCTGATCTCCCTCCATAAATAACATCATTTCAATTTTGTCAGTAATCACTTGCATCCGGTATTCACACGCTCCTCCAAATGATATTGCAATGCTCCACAGTTAAGAGGATTATCTATCTATCTCTGATGTCCATACCCTCCAAGAACTCCCATCAAGATGGTGGCCACAGCAAAAGTCTCCACTTAAACCGGTCCTTACGGGCTTCTCTCATATGCACCATTCCACACATTCTTCCCCCATTTCTCTCCCTCCAGTACTCTTCTTGTCTATTTCCTCACGTTACTGGCTATCTTCCTCTTACATCAACCAGTTTTAATCATACTCTCATACACTCTCCTTGTAAACTCCCCACCTTGCTAATTTGAAGAATTCCTAAATAAGCAAATTTTAGATTCCTCACCTCGTGTACAGACCCAGCCAATTCCAGTTTCTTTAGCCTTTTTAATAGCCAAATCAATGCAGAAGTTGCCAACAACAGGTCCAAGACCATTATTGCCATTGACAAGGGCTGTGGATACAGTCTCTTTTGTAATGGTGGGTACAGCACTTCCATCGCAGACTTCCTTTTGCACGTCATTTACATACATTTCTAGAATATAAAATAGAGAATAAGTCAACACACACTGAATCTGGAATTTATAGAATAAATAATATACAACCAAAAACACAGGAGAAAATATCTTGAACATGTATCATGGCAATATCCCAACACACCACGATAAGAAATAATTTTCAACATTCTAATCACTCTTGATGATCATATTTGACATTGTGTATTACAATCCTTTTACATTCAATACAGTTGCAGAATGATCAACAAACCTGCATACAAAAAATTTGATAATGTACACAAAAACAGCAGGCAGAGATTATAAAACCATCACAAGAGAGGGTGAAGGCATGTACAGAGCATCAGATTGGGGAAGAGCAGTGTGGTTTCAGAAGTGGTAGAGGATGTGTGGATCAGGTGTTTGCTTTGGAGAATGTATGTGAGAAATACTTAGAAAAGCAAATGGATTTGTATGTAGCATTTATGGATCTGGAGAAGGCATATGATAGAGTTGATAGAGATGCTCTGTGGAAGGTATTAAGAATATATGGTGTGGGAGGAAAGTTGTTAGAAGCAGTGAAAAGTTTTTATCGAGGATGTAAGGCATGTGTACGTGTAGGAAGAGAGGAAAGTGATTGGTTCTCAGTGAATGTAGCTTTGCAGCAGGGGTGTGTGATGTCTCCATGGTTGTTTAATTTGTTTATGGATAGGGTTGTTAGGGAGGTAAATGCAAGAGTTTTGGAAAGAGGGGCAAGTATGAAGTCTGTTGGGGATGAGAGAGCTTGGGAAGTGAGTCAGTTGTTGTTCGCTGATGATACAGCGCTGGTGGCTGATTCATGTGAGAAACTGCAGAAGCTGGTGACTGAGTTTGGTAAAGTGTGTGGAAGAAGAAAGTTAAGAGTAAATGTGAATAAGAGCAAGGTTATTAGGTACAGTAGGGTTGAGGGTCAAGTCAATTGGGAGGTGAGTTTGAATGGAGAAAAACTGGAGGAAGTGAAGTGTTTTAGATATCTGGGAGTGGATCTGGCAGCGGATGGAACCATGGAAGCGGAAGTGGATCATAGGGTGGGGGAGGGGGCGAAAGTTCTGGGGGCCTTGAAGAATGTGTGGAAGTCGAGAACATTATCTCGGAAAGCAAAAATGGGTATGTTTGAAGGAATAGTGGTTCCAACAATGTTGTATGGTTGCGAGGCGTGGGCTATGGATAGAGTTGTGCGCAGGAGGATGGATGTGCTGGAAATGAGATGTTTGAGGACAATGTGTGGTGTGAGGTGGTTTGATCGAGTGAGTAACGTAAGGGTAAGAGAGATGTGTGGAAATAAAAAGAGCGTGGTTGAGAGAGCAGGAAAGGGTGTTTTGAAGTGGTTTGGGCACATGGAGAGGATGAGTGAGGAAAGATTGACCAAGAGGATATATGTGTCGGAGGTGGAGGGAACAAGGAGAAGAGGGAGACCAAATTGGAGGTGGAAAGATGGAGTGAAAAAGATTTTGTGTGATCGGGGCCTGAACATGCAGGAGGGTGAAAGGAGGGCAAGGAATAGAGTGAATTGGAGCGATGTGGTATACCGGGGTTGACGTGCTGTCAGTGGATTGAATCAAGGCATGTGAAGCGTCTGGGGTAAGCCATGGAAAGCTGTGTAGGTATGTATATTTGCGTGTGTGGACGTATGTATATACATGTGTATGGGGGGGGGTTGGGCCATTTCTTTCGTCTGTTTCCTTGCGCTACCTCGCAAACGCGGGAGACAGCGACAAAGTATAAAAAAAAAAAAAAAAAAAATTATTTGAGGGCTTATTTTCTTTCATTTTCAAAAATAAATGCAAGTATGTTACAGCATTTGTTATCCATAGGGACATGGAAGAAAGACTACTTATGTCTTCGGCACATCATAGACAGCAACTAAGGGGCAAGAGTCGGATTGGCTGGAAATCCTAGCCTTTGTATTAATACTTGCTAAATAAAAAAGAACATAGGTTGGAAACAATCGTGGGTTTTTCCTCTCAAGCTCAGTTAACTGTTTTTGATGCTACCTCATTCATATGGGAGAAAATGGAATCTTTTTTTCTAGCAAAGTCCAAGCAACATAAATTGTGATTCTATTTTCCCAAAGAGAACTCCACTTTTTGGTGTAACTCAGCTAAAGTGAACCTCTCAGATATGTGTAAAAGGTATGAAATCTACTTAAGTGACCTTTCTATATCTGAGCATACCAGAGAAACTTATGGCTGCATGCTAACCCCACAAGTCCTTATAGGAAAATGGTTTCCCATCTCTCATGTAGTGCCTTAGGAAACATGTGTTCCAAGGTCAAGTTATGAAAAGCCTGATCATGGCAAATGGGAACATTCTGACACAGGCCGACTCCTATGGGCAAAGTACCTAATGTCGAAAGCTCATGAAAGTGAGAGATGTCATGATGGAAGGTCACTCATTTATCAACTGTGGAGTCCTATCTCTTCCCTTCTTGGTGCAGTTACTGCACCCTTCACAGACACACACACATATCACAATGCCATGATCCTTCACTTGCATCAAACAAAGTAGGAAATTAAGCAAATAAAAAAGTATGTAAGCAGATTAAGTATATAAGCAAGCCATAAACAAAGTCAGATGCCAAGTGCAGAATAATCAAGAGGATCACTGTAACCAAGCCTCATGAACACTATTGCAGTGGCCTGAAATTAGGGAAGCACAAGTACTACATGGCATATTTTGCCACTTAAGTGGAGTACAGAGGTGAGATTTTGCTTTCTGAGATCCTTGAAATATGCTCCTTCATTATATGAGCAAAAAAATTTAATTTACCAAATTCTATTTTGGCAGTCTGCCAGAGCAAATGGGATTAAAGGAAAATAATACACCTCACATAATCTATCATATACATATTAAGAAGCATACTGTAAACATACAACTAATAATATACAAAACTTTTTCTTTTCACTGTCTACCTTAAATAGTCTTATACAGCACATAACAACATCAATACATCAAAAATTGCAATCACGGTATGAAATTTCCAATACATATACAGTTCCATCAAAAACACTGTCCAGAAATCCCTTGGATTATGAAGTTGCATTCAGTACTTCCCAAAGACTTACAGAGACATTTGGCATAACTTTTGTATTTGTCTGCCATAGCATGTACACTCTAGTATAAAAAATCTGAAATGCATGGGATCAAGAGGTCTTCCAAACTTTATCATAATCAAATGATTATGATAAAGTTTGAATATCACATAATAAACTTAACTGCATTTAGAGAATAACAAACTTTTTCATACTTTTTCACTGTTAACCACTGAAGGGAGGCAGCAGCAGGAACAGACCGAAAATGGCAGTTTCTGCACATCCTCTCCCTAACTGCATGTATAATGCACCAAATCAAGGACCTCCTATCCAAAGCCGAGCCCACAGACCTCCCTGTAGTTTCCTGGACCACTCCATACGTCTTGATTCAACCTACTGATATGATGGCCCCTCAGTACCACATCACTCCAATTCACAATCTTGTGCATGCCTCACACCCTCCTCTCTGCTTAGGCCCCAATATGTCAGTGTCTTTCACTCAATCCTTCCATCTCATTCTTGGTCTCTCCTTTCTCCATGTTCCCTCCCACCCCCTCCCCTTCTGATGTATACATCCACTTAATCTCCATTCACCTATCCTCTCATTATATCCAGATCATTTCAGCACACCCTGCTCACTTTCTTGAGCATACTCCGCTTACTACCACAAACATCTCTCACATCGTCAATCCATAATCAATCCTCTGTATTTCAAACATCTACACTTTTCTGTATTTTTGCATTTAGGGCCTACAGCTTGCATCCTTACATCACCCGAGACAAATATACTATCAAACATATCCATCTCTCATTTTACATACTCCTCAATGCATCCAGGACCTCCACCCCTCACCCATCCCATGGTTCATTTCAGCCATCATGTTCCATCCACTGCCATATCCATTCCCATGTATTTATAACACCCTTCTTCCTCCAGGTCCTCTCCATCCAAAAACACTCACACCACACTCCCTCCAGTTGCAAGGCTCATTACTTAACTTTTATTCCCATTCATTTTTAACTCCCTTCTTTCACACATTCCTAAACTCAGGTGCCAGCTTCATCAGCTTCTCACTTAAGCCTGTCTTCAGAGCAGTGTTATCTGCAAACAGCAAATGATTCATCCCCCAGGCTCCCTTGTCCCCAACAGATTGCATTCTTGCCCCTGTCTCTAAAACCCTCAAATTTACCTCCCTCACCACAACATCCATTAACAGATAAAACACCCATAGTAAATTCACACACCCTTGCCACAAACTCACCTTCACCTAGATCTACTCACTCTATTCACTTTCTATTTGCAGTTACACCTAACACTCCTAATAAAAAAACCAACTGCTTTTACCAGCTTTACTCCCACACCATATACGTACTTGCAAAACCTTCTACATATCACCTCTATCAACCCTACACTTTCTCCAGATTCATAAATGCCACAAACAAGCCCTTCTGTCTCTCTTAAGTATTTCTCACACATTCTTCAAAGCAAAGACATGACCCACACTTCCTTTAACATTCCTCAAGCCACATTGTTCCTACTCAATCTGATGCTCTGTGCAACTTAGCAGGAACAGTCAGCAAACTTGCACCATACTTCTGTAATTAAAAAATTCACTTTCGTCCGCTCTCCCCCGTCTTGCCTTGTCTTTTCCATAACCCAAGTTGTTTCTTCTGGTTTGTAAGTAATTGTCACTTGATTTCTGATCATCTTTTCCAGTATTCTACGTATCACATTCATCAAAAATACTAATCTACAATTCAGTGCAATTTCCCAATCTCCGGCATTTTTTTTTCACACAGAATTTCAAGCAGCTAATCAAATATTTCTGCAACCTCTTTCATCAAAAACCATGTACCCTTAAGGAATATGCTTATGCCTTCAAAGTAATATCAGTTGTTTCAAAGTTCACTTTACCAAACTCTTTGAGTTATCTTTGATCTATCTGCATGCCTTCTAACTTTTACCACACTACTCCGTGAGTTTCTGATATCTTCCACTATAACCAACAGCCTTGAGTAACTCAGACCCAGTAGTCTGCTGCTGTTTGAATTCCTTTGTATTCCACCTCAATGGTATTGGGCTAGTGCTCTGCAGTGGAATACACTACTAAACTTTTTTAATTTCCCAAATATTTTTACATCATCCTTCACAATCTTTTAACTTCTCAATCTCTTACAGGAAGAAATAGCAGCTGTCAAACTATAAATTTACTCCTAGTGGATTTGTGGTAAAGTTCAAGACTAACCCTTGCCTTGTCTACAATGTTTCCTTTAAAGTTCCTATGATCCTCCTTCCTCAATATGCTGCACTTATTCCTTGCTTTCTAACACCTGGCTGCAGTGCCATGTATGTATCTCTTACAGAGTACATACTTATTCTCTTTTGCTTTTTGCCATCTTATGCAAAACCATGTAGCCAAAGTTTCCAACATTCTAACTATTCCATTAGTGTGTGTTATGCATATTTTCAGAAGATGCAAATTCTCAAGATGCAGTAGTCAGTATCAAGTATCCTTTGGTCAAAGCTATTTGTTTACAAAGAAACCATAAATTTCACTCACCTAGCCTATTTAATCCATGACTAAAATGGCCACGGGTATCAGCAGCCACCAGCACATCAGCAAGAGCAACAGCATGAGGCTTTGGTGTGCCTACAGAAGTCATACAATCTACCATGTACCGATGGACCTCATCCACAGCATACTGAAAAAAGTACCAAATAATATATGGCATGTGACTTAGCACTGAGAAGCAATACAGATCATCACCAACAAAGAGTATCTTTAAGTCTCTGAGGCATAATCTAATTAAAATATTGAATGAATAGGCAAAAATAATAATCATAAAGTGAAGCACAGGGTAGAAACATAGACAAAGACAATAAAGACAGATGCATGACTTGGCACCAACTTTCAACATAAACAGGATCAGAAAAATATAAAAATTCACAATTTGGAGAAACACTAACTAAAGCCAGTGATCACAACTAGTGATCACAGAGTAAAGCTGACATCTTTACCATACCATCCTACCCCAGGATCCCTTTCCTCTCAGGCTCCTTCAGTATCAAGGAGGCCAGCTATGTCTGCTAGGCAGGAACCATAGGTGTATAAGTGCAGAGATGCTGCATGAATGTCTTTGTGGTGTGAGAGTAAAACAACTGAGAGGAGTACAGCATCTTCACCATGATCTTGGGCATAAAGAATTCAGAGATATATTGAATCAGTGTTTATAATGTTGGAAAGATGGACAGTGTCTGGAATATAGAGAAGAAAGTATAACTGTTACATGCCTGTGTAATTCGGTTTCAGCTTTGTGTATCTGATGGAGAGGAGTTCACTGGGTTGGGAAGGTGGCTGTCTAGTGCTTGTTGAATCATGGTAAGAATAAGTTCTGTAAATGCCATGTTTGTTGGTGGTGGTGGTGGGTGGGTGGGTGGGGGTGACATCTAAGAACAGGGTGCTGAGGGTTGGTGCCTGATTACAAAGTGGTTTGTGCGAGTTGTATCTATTGATATAAATAAATGAATGCCAACCATGATGAAATGACATTGTAACTGAAGTTTCGTATGGTTTGCAACTCATTACATTTGCTATTGACAGGGTGGATGACCAGGCAAGTAAGGTGTATTTTCAGGAGGCAGAGGAACGATTTGTAAAGGGCAATAAAGAATTCTTTTCTTCATTCAAAACTGGTGCTGGAAAGTTTTCTCAGGCATTTAGTTTGTTTAAGGGCTTTGTGTGATGTCTGTGGTGTGGGAAGCAAATGTCGTGTGTGTATTGTATCTAACATGGTTGGAGTCTTGTGGATTGGAATCAGATGCTATTCAGCGGTACTGGAAAAGGCTAATAGGATTCATGTCTATCAGGGAGTATAAGGGTGCATTATATTTCTATGGAAGTACAGACACTGTTTTGAAAGAGCCAAAGTCCTAATTGTGTGATGCAGTACTGCATTTTGTTGATACTTGAGTAGGGTCAGGGTGCTGTGATGTTATTACTTATTACCACTTTGTACGACACAGAGAGGGAGTTTTACACGCATGAGGACCCCATCTCTTGGACACTTTCGTTCATACAATTTAAATTCTTGTATGCTGTTTGCATTAGCCATGACCTCAGTCATTTTATTCTATTCATCAATCACCATAAAAGTACTCCTTTATAACATTTCTAATAAGTTTCTAGCTTAATTTCATGCTTTATTCTCTGGCTGCTCTATCCCTACATTTGTCTATGTCAGTGATCCATTCAATAATCTTAAAGGTAGAGATAAGCATGGTCACCCCTCACTCTTCTCTCTTCCAAGGTAAGAAAATTTAAGCTCAAGCCTTTCCATAGAACCCAGCACTCTTAGTTCTGGTTCTATCTTTGCTGACCTCCTCTGAGCCTTTCTATCTTTGCTGACCTCCTCTGAGCCTTATCTAGTTGCTCTTTAAGCATTTTCAGGAGCAGAGACCAAATTTGAGAAGTGCATTCTAATTTTGGCCTTGTGTAGGAAATGAACAGCTTTTTAAATATTTTTTTTAACCATATACCTGAAAGCTACTCTAAATATCTGTCAGCAGAGACAGTCTGTCTCCTTAGCTATTTTCCTAATGTGGTATTCAGGTGACAGGTCAGGGATGATGTTGACTCCCAAGTCCTTCTCACACAAAGAATCCTGAAGCTTATTTCCTGCTAGATCATCACATCAAGGACTTCTTTCACCTTGTCCCATCCTAAGTACTTTACATTTGCTTAGGTTTCATCAACCATGTATCAAACCAACTTTGGAGTCTGTTTAGGTCATCTTGCATGTTGAAGCATTCTTTATGACCTTTTGCTTCATCTGCATACCTGTTCTGGCATGAGTTCAAACCTTTAGGTAAGTAATTTACATTGATCAAGAAGAGTAACGGTCCCAGAACTGAACTCTGTGGTTCACCCGTCATTCTGACCCACTGCGAGAAGGCCCCTCCTAGTCATTTAACTGTTTGCTGGAGACATAGTGCTAGTGGCAGATTTGGTGTCTGAGTTTGGGAGCACATTTAAGTAGAGAAATTCAAACACAAATGTGAATAAAAGTAAGCTTATTAGGTTTAGCAGTGCAAAAAGACAGATTAGTTGGGGTGTGAGTCTAAATGGAGAAAACTTGGAGGAAGTTATTTGTTTTCGATACTTGGGAGTTGATATGGCAGTAAATGGATCCTTGAGGACTAAAGTGCACTTTAAGGGCATATTAAGGAATGTATGGAAAAAGAGGCAACTTTTTGGGAGAGAAAAGGTTGGTATATTTGAAGGTACAGTGGTCCTACCAGTGATGTATGGATGCAAAGCTTGGGCTTTACCTGAGAACGTATGGGTGAGGGTGCATGTGTTGTTTATGAAATGTATGATGACACTAAGTGGCAAAAGGAGAGGTGATAGAATAAGAAATGACAGGGAAAGAGAGGTGTGGTAATAAGAAGAATATGGATGAAAGAGCAGAAGAGTGTGTAGAAACTGTCTTTTCACAAGGAAAGAATGAGAGAGGAAAGTCAACAAAACAGATATATGTCAAAAGTGGAGGGGACAAAGGGAAAGGGGAGACCAAATTGGAGATGGAAGGATGGAGTGAAACAGGTTACGGGTGCTCAGGGCCTGAACATGCAGGAATGTAAAACGCGTGCATGGGACAGAGTGAACTAGGCGATGTGGTATACATGGGTTAACGTGCTTTCAACAGACTAAACCAGGGAATACAAAGTCCTCAAGAAAAACTACAGAAATGTCTGTGGGGCCTGTGGTTCCAGTGAATTATAAAAGATAGCTAGAGAATGGATATGAGCCAATGAGGCCATTTTGTTTCTGGAACTACCTTACTAATGCATGAAAAGGCAAACAAATATGAAAAAGAAATATGTGTAACGTGTAACATACAATAAGTCAATAAAATCAACCTAAAAAACAGAAAGTAAGAGAACTCGCCATGTGGAAAGTCATCTGGCATCCGCTTACAAGCAGCATGTGCAGCGTTACTCACAGATGTCAGCACGCATGATGTGGCAGGCATTTCCAGGAAGTGGAGGTATTTTCAATAGTTGTAGTAATGTATGTTTTGGCCATGGTTAAGTCTAGTTGTCAGAAAGGGCTTCTTGATGAAGCAAAGGGTTAAACCTGTTTCCTGTTCATGCCACTTTAATCGATTAATAATTCTTAAAATCTTATCAGCAAGCTTAATGCAAAAGAAGCAACTTAAACATTCCATACATTTTCCAAATCTATAAAATATATCAAATTTCTTTAGCATTTTGCTAGAGCATGCAGCTCATTTGTCTGCCATGTATAACACAAAAACAATCAAAAGAGAAAAATGAATGTTAATTGCTTTCATACACAAATCTTAGTTCCTTTTAGAGTATATTCAATAAATTTTCCAAATCTATAAACATATAAACTTTCTTTCATATTTTGCGAAGCATGCAGCTCATATGCTTGCTATGTATAACACATCTTAAAAACAATTAAATGAGAAAAACAAATAATTACTTTTGTACGCAAATCTCAGTTCCTTTATAACATCATTTATCTAATTACCCAGCATGTCTGGCAATGTCACTGACACTTATGTCCCTCAAGGTTCTGTCCTGTCCCCTACACCTTTTTTCCTACACCTTTCCTTCTTTTTTTCAATGATTTCCTCTCCACAAATAATCCAATGCACTCATACACTAATGACTCAACAATGCATTCATCCACATCCTTCAATTCTGTTCCCTCTTCTCTTACTTGATCTGCATCTTGTCTTGACAGAGATTCCTCAATAAACTTAGACATGATATCTCAGTGGGGCAGACTATATTTTGTGAAGTTTAATGCCTCCAAGACCCAATTTCTACCCCCCTACTCTAAACTCCTTATAACTCTTGCCTCTCCCTTGATGGTTCTGTAATTCCACCTCTTGACTCAATAAACATACTTGTTATTACTATTCCTGTAATGTGGGGTTTCCAACCCCATATTACAGGAATAGTTAAGTCTGCCTCTAAAAAACTGGGCATCCTGTTTAGATGTTAAAACTTCTCTCCTGAACAGTTGCTCCTTTTATATAGGGTCAAGTCAAAAGTGGGCCAACTTATAAACTGTCCCAAGCCAACTTCCAAACTTGATCCCCTTGCCCTACACCGCAATATTCGTTCACCTTTCCTCTTCAAGAGGTATTACTTTGGTTTTTGCTTCCGAGAGCTGGCTGCCCGTGTGCCTCCACCATTAGCTAGACCTTACAATACTTGACAAGCTTATTTCGTGGCCACTGGCAACTTGGGGGGGGGATTTTTTTTTTTTCTTTTGATACCTGCTTCTTTCCCTACATGTCGAAGCTTTGGAACTCTTTACCTTCTCATGTCTTTCCCACAACCTATGACCTTGCACATTTCAACAGAGAGGTCTTTCACATCCTCAAAAATTTATCAATGCTTTCTCTTGTCTTTTCTTTTTTCACTTCATAATTCTCTCTTTATTTCAAATAAAGCCCGGCATTGATATGGACTTTTGTCTGTGACTGAAGCCTACAACGTAAAACAAAAATATGGTTGTTCCATGAAGCACTTGTGTCAACTGCTGTACAGCCTAGGCATTGAAAGTGAAACGAGAGATAGTGGAAATAATTCCTGTAAATATCATGAGCATCTGCATGGTCAAAGGTGTAACTTTCTTCAATTCACCTGGTTCCAGGTTAAACTTTTCTTTTAGGGGGCCTAAATTAAACAAATCCAAACTCAAGCTATGGTTCTCATGCCATCTACCTCTTTAAATGAGGCACAACTACAAAAGTATTTGATTCAGACTTCTCATGGCAATATGAACTGCAGGTTAAAGTGTAACTCCCATCAAATGAATGGCCAAGCAACAACAACAAAGTGATCCATGTCAGCCTCACTATGCAGGAAACAGAAGAATTAAGAGATTTCTGGACAAGCATATCACCTCTAATATAATGCCAAGGATATTTTTACTTTCCATTTTCTATTAAATATTTTTTCACAATGAAATTCTATTTATTCCATAATGCATTTTGCACTATAACCAACATATGACTATCCATCTATCTATATGTCTGACACCAATTCCTGTCAAAAGTCTCCACAACTGGTGAACTCTAGTGTCGCTTCTTTGCCTTTTAAACCTCATCCTTATAGGGGCAACTCTAGAGAAGGGTTTCCAGAAGCTCGTACATAGTGTCCCTACAGACTATCACTACCTAAAACCCACATCTAAATGTTACTAATTACTACTACTACCCAAGCTTTTGTCTAATGCTCCTGCCAATTACTCCTATATATTGCTCATACCATTTTGCTAAAAGGCAGGGCTAGCACACTGCTTACCACAGGAAAACCTAGCACACTTGCTTACTACAGGAAAACCAAGTTATAAAGAATGAGTTGCTTCACACCGTGCTTACCATATGAAAACCTAGTTATAAAGAATGAATTGCTCAAGTGTTGTTAAAAATTCTTTGTCTACTTGTGAGTAAAGCAGAAAGAAAAGAAGCTACTTGGTTCAGAGTACAACTTGACAACCACTGAAGTGCTGGCTCACTATGGAGCAGTCACTAACCCTCCTGATACCCAGGTGGGTACTAATATACCTTCCTGGTTGGTACCTGCCTACCAACTAATGCCTTCATATGACTACACACCTAAATTCACACACACACACATATATATATATATATATATATATATATATATATATATATATATATATATATATATATAAACTACCTATGTTGTATTCAAATTCAGATATATAAAAAAACATCAGAAATGTTGTAAATCATGTTATTCCATTCATAACTGGAGCATTATCTCTACAAGTTTATTCATATATATATATATATATATATATATATATATATATATATATATATATATATATATATATATATATATATAACTAACTCTTCAATCAATTAATTAGAACTGTTTCAGTTACACAGAGGGAATCACATGCTCACAACCCCACAGGCTCATGGTAATGACATACGCCTCTTTACCAGATGCTGATAAAATCAGTTCTTATAGTATAAAAGCTGTCTTAAAAACATGACTGCAGTCCTTATTCTGTAGTGCAAGATACTGACCTGGTATTAGCAGGAAGTCTTTTACTTCATGATATTGTAGAACAAACCACATGCCACATCATACAACACAAGCTAAACCATATCATACATAAACCATACATTACCACATATACCACCAATGAATGATTCCATGACTTGTGTAAATGGTGGTCAGATCACCTGTATATGGTCATAAACTTAATGTACAGCCTATGAAAATACAACACAGTTGCCTTTTATGAATTACTGCACTATCAACCACTGAATCAATTACATGAATTCTCTAAACTGGATACACCATAGTACCTCATACCAAGGATATCAAGTTTGCTTGACAAGACCAAAGTCACAGCGACTCAGGTATTTGCTCTCAAAAGTCATGTTCATCTCATTTACCAGAACTGTCATAAGTACTGGACATTATTCATTACAGACACCGTAATACATTTCGACAACTGACGCGGATCATTCCCCACGAATGACACAAAAAGAAACTTCTTAACAGCAATCATGAGGAAATTAGTCAACAGCCAATTAACTAATTAATGCAATGCTGCTAAGAAGTAAAATGAATGAAGAAAATAAGAGCAAATAAATGTTAGTGGTCAATGAGAGGAAAGTGAAACTTCCCTCATGTGCCCAACGAACAGACCGTATATATATATATATATATATATATATATATATATATATATATATATATATATATATATATATATATCCACCTCATTCACTGATAAGGTATTAACTGGTCAAAGCCAAAAAGTCTTAAATGTGTATCAAGCGGGAGTGCGGTGGTAGGCCTACGACGGGCGTGTGGGTGGGTGAAGAGTTTCATCATTACTGGTATACCTCCTCACCTTCGTCTGCAGGTCACTGGGAGGCTGGTACTCCTCCTTCCGCTGGGAAAAGAAATTCATCGTGGTCGAGATGAAGCGTTGCTGGCCGACGGCTGGACTTGGCAACAACTCACAAGGGATACATCCAAGGGACGAGGAGGATGCGGAGGAGGTGCTAGTGAGGAGGTTTGGACGACGGCGGTTTTCGCACAGTACTGAGGGAGGCGAGGTATTGAAGTGTGGTGGCGGGAGGCGCGTCCTCAGCCAGGCTCCTCCCCTCACCAGGCGACCACCGGCATGATAACACGACATCTTTGGACGTAAGTGAGTTCGTGGGTGTGAGATAAGCCACGGCCGTTACTGAGGCGACGGTCTACCGCTTTCTGGAATTAATACGGTGATTAGAGGTAGAGGTAAAGTCCTTTTTTTCTTTTTTTTTTTTTCTTTGAAAGGTTATCGCACACGCTGACACTTCTGGATGCCAAAGCCCTCCAGATAATTTCAGTAGTAAGTCTCACTAGAGTACATGGTATTTTTCAGTCAACCATGGAGTCAAGATGAGTTGCACATGAGTGTCTACTGCCGCGTGTGGAGGCTCAGAGGCACCCTGGCCCACCTGTCTCCACCAGGAACACCAACTATTTACAGAGGGATACGGCTGCCGGGCCTGACAGCACTTTGTAGTTGCCTCTTACTTATTAAGATGTGATTTGTCCGTGTTAGTAAGCAATCGGGTGACGTAGACTGGTGTACCTGACGCAATAGGCACAGAATAATAAAGAAACAATCACGATTATGACAATCAACAAAATTAAGATAATCATCGTAAGGTTATCGTAAATTCTTTTTTTGGTGAACATTATGTCGTAGCCAAATGTTTCTATCTATAAGGCTTTTGAGACGTTAGTTGGAATCTTCTTTCTAAAAATGCGCAATGCCAAACTAATAATTGTATATATATATATATATATATATATATATACATAAAGCGTATATTGGCCCTTGAATGATAAGAGGTTTATTGTAAAATCAAATATGCAAGGCGTGTTCATTTTCCTTCCAACATATTCAGTTTGGTGCTATACATGATACACAGTAACTACTTAGGAGGATCAATACACAAATAATAAAAGTTCTTCAATACACAAAAAGATACCAAATTACGCGGGCGCATCTCATGCTGACTTACACCGACCGTGAGCAATTAATCACATAAATGATGATAGTGTCAACGAAACTACGCCATTTGAGAGTAGAGAAAACTCAAGAGGTTCTACTAGTGGAAAAACTCATCCCCGGACTGTAATAAGTAACACCCAGTCCTTGTATACAAACATGGGTACACAACAGCTTATCATGCAATTCCCTGTGAATCTAGGTCAGCGGGGAAGCCCAGCGTGGCCGTAGTCAACAGTCACATTACTTCAATTTTCATATTCTTAGCAGTGCGCTAAATGTCATTTGTTCAGTTACGTTGATATACGTGGGAATCGTACCAGCCATGCTTTCTTTGTGCAGGAACAAATACATATTTTGATTGGATAATGTATACGTTGACTTGAATATCATATGAGATTAATATCATTATCTAAAATCTTTTTTTTTATAAATTGTTAGTTTTAACAAGAAAAACTCTGGATTATCCAAAGATGGCGACGGGTTAACCAAAACCTGACCAATGTTTCCCATTAATTTGCACGGGTGTGGTGCGTTGGGTCGCCAATTCCAAACCAACCATTACTAGCATATTTGTTTGATTATAGCGAGGGACTATCCAAATGAACATGTTGAGGCCCGTTAATTATTAATTGGGGTTGTGAAGGTGCCTCCGAAGCCTAGGGCAAAAAATGCTATGGTGCACTCTCTGGGGGGAAAAAAAACTATATTCTGACCCATCAGCACCCTACTGCACTATAACCATATTTTTTTTCATCATTCTCTGGTCCCTGAAAGACAAATGCTAGTCGAGTAATAGCTAATATAATACTACAAAGTGCATAAAGCACTGAGTGATGCTTTGATATGGCATGTGTTAATTACCTACGCATATAGTAACCAGGTTCTCTATAACACTTAGAACATAATCATATTCATGTGGAGAACTCCACTCAAATGCGGTATGCGAAAACAAAGAGAACAATATGTCGGTTCACATATTCATGCAACAATAACTTCAAAACATATCGCAAAACATATTTTCTAATAATTATGATTGCAAGTCAGCAAACACACAACCCAATCATGCTACCGTGTGTGGCGTGTGTGTGTGTGTGTGTACATAAATTTATAAGACTTGCAAAATATATGCAATGTTAAGAGATGTGGCAACACGAGAGACTGACTTTCTCCCCGCAACAAACAGTAAGTAATCACACACAAACATTGTGCAGAATATTTCTGGTCTTAACAGCCGTAATTACCAAAACCTTGGTTAATGATGAGCCTTTCTCATAGATCTTTACTTTTCTAGACAACTTCCATTGATCTCCTTGGGTGTATAAGTATTAGCTTTAATTTGATGAGTGTTCTTGGCTTGCATCCGATATAAAATTAGTTAACAGGGTTTGTAATGCGACAGGGCAAATATGAGAATATATCTTCACAGCAAGAGACTAAGAACGAAAGCAGTTCCAAAGTTGTAATTTAGTGTTTAGTCTACGACGGGCTTCTGTAGGATGCCTAGACACAGATCACAATTACTTGAAGTTGTATAGCTAGGTACAAGAGATCAGCCGAGTTCTTGCTCTTGGGGAGATTCCTCGTGGTCAGTAGAACGAAAAACTTGTTATGGAGTTCCTTCAGTGGAGTGAATAATGACGCTTCCTGCTGCTACCAGTCCAAAACACTCTTCATGACTCATGACCTCTTCCACTGTTGAAGGTCTCCTCTCAATTCTCCAGCCACTGTTCCTCTCTATTATGTGAATCTCTACTCCCAGTCTCACATCCTTCTTTGCGATGGTTCATTTTTTTTTTTTTTTTTCAGTAGTCTCGAATTTGGTGAACGTTAACTTAAAGACGTCAGTGTCATCAGATGTCTCTTGCAAGTTCAGCTCAGATCTATAACTTTTGTTTATAACACAATCAATCTTCACACTTGGATCTTATGGCCTGATGTAGCCTATTTTTGTCTGCTAGGATCTTACAGACTGATATAGTTGTAAAATAATATAGCCAAAATTTTTCATATGCTAGGATCTTATAGCCTTAGTCTGATGTAACCTTTTTGGCTTGTTTGCTAAAATCTTTTAGCTTTTTTTTACATCCTACGATCTTATAGCCTTATATAGCTGTTGTTAACAAATTACTGCCGGGTCTCATGCCATGAGGGAAGAAAAGTAAAAGCGTCATGTTTTCTCCCTGGATTCTAACGTCTCACATATTCTTTGTTCTGATCCTGATCTCCAGACATTTTTCCCAGTAGGCCTATAAAGCCATCGAAGACACCGTGGGTTCACACTCCCGATGCTTCTCGACTGTTTTTTTTTTTTTCCCTAATGCGAGTTCGAACTTTGAAAAAATGTCAACATTTGCAAAGATGTATTCGTTATGAAGACCTCTGGTTTATATAATGTTTCATATAATATTCTATATCAAAACACAACGACACTTTGATTAGTATTCTTGCAGGACAAATAAATGGGATAGAATTACCCTAGCCGTCAAAAATCCGTGGACAGCATGAGAGATGTGGCCTAAAATTGTGTTATTCACAAAAATTTCTAATTATCCTGTCAACAACGAGATGCCAGAGTATTTCACTCTATTTACACACTGAAATTCCAGGGATATTTCTTTATAAATGATATTTCTCATAATATACTATTGAATGATTTCAAGGATAAGATAAATATATCATTGAACCCAGGGTCTATGCGAATAGCTAAATTCTGAGAGCTTGGGGGCATATGCCCCTTCTCAGCACTCTATCTGCAATCATGATCACTCAATTAGTTTAACGCTACCTCGCTAACGCGGGAAATGGCGGATATGTATGAACAAAAAATAGGATAATTTTCACTTTAGAATCTTAGAAATATATCCCGTTTCACATTCTAGATATTATCACAAATATATATATATATATATATATATATATATATATATATATATATATATATATAAAACATTATGCATTAGAGAATCGAGCTTGTGCCTGCAAAGTGGAAAGTGGGACAAAAGTGAAAGTTACAGAAATACGTGCTAGCAATGCTTCCTAATCCTAACCTCGCTTTGCGTTCGTTAAATTACGTTAAGTCTCTGTTAGGTCTATTTCTACCATATCAGTATTGCGCACTGATAGTCTTGGGCCACGCTGAAAGTCAACAACCGACTGTTGAGGAGGGGAAAAAAACTTGGCAACTGACAGCATGCCACGCTGCCATCACCCATTACTACGGCAGAATATGTTTGTGGAGCGGGTTCATCCTGTACCCTGAGTCGCCGCTTGGCTTGTTATCGAACTCTTTTGCTAGTAACATTGAATGATGACTGAAAATTAAACAGATTGTTACCATAGTACTGAATCAGTAATAAAGTGTGTATATATATATATATATATATATATATATATATATATATATATATATATATATATATATATATATATATAACGCGGGAAATGGCGAATAGTTTGAAAGAAGATATATATATATATATATATATATATATATATATATATATATGCAGGAGGGTGAAAGGAGGGCAAGGAATAGAGTGAATTGGAGCGATGTGGTATACCGGGGTTGACGTGCTGTCAGTGGATTGAATCAAGGCATGTGAAGCGTCTGGGGTAAACCATGGAAAGCTGTGTAGGTATGTATATTTGCGTGTGTGGACGTATGTATATACATTTGTATGGGGGTGGGTTGGGCCATTTCTTTCGTCTGTTTCCTTGCGCTACCTCGCAAACGCGGGAGACAGCGACAAAGAAAAAAAAAAAAAAAAAAAATATATATATATATATATATATATATATATATATATATATTCTTTTTCTTTCAAACTATTCGCCATTTCCCGCGTAGCAAGGTAGCGTTTAGAACAGAGGACTGGGCCTCTGAGGGAATATCCTCATCTGGCCCCCTTCTGTTCCTTCTTTTGGAAAATTGAAAAAAAAAAAAAAAAACGAGAGGGGAGGATTTCCAGCCCCCCGCTCCCTCCCCTTTTAGTCGCCTTCTACGACACGCAGGGATTACGTGGGAAGTATTCTTTCTCCCCACGGGGAAAATGAAACACGTTTCATTTTCCCCGTGGACTCGTAGGAATAACTTGATCACGCGCAAAATTGATTCTCTCTCTCTCTCTCTCTCTCTCTCTCTCTCTCTCTCTCTATATATATATATATATATATATATATATATATATATATATATATATATATATATACCTAAACTTCCTCACTTCAGAAGTCTGAGAGATTCGTACCGGCTGGATTGTCGTGTGTGTGGTAAAATGTGTCTCACGAGGTAAACACTGAGCAATTGAGAACTAACAAGTGTTCAGCGTCTTCCGTGCTGAAGGTGTACTTGAGCCATGATGGATAATGACATGTTGAAACTGATTGTAATGGAGTTTGGTGTGGTGTACACTACGTAAACTGGAGAAGCTAATTCGTTCATGTCTGGAAATTTTAGTTTCAGATGGGTGCCTTGTCTGGTAGGGGCGGTGTATGAAGGGCTGCTAGGAGACCGGTAAAGTTCATGTCGGCTCATTTCGGACTCTTCATGTTTTGCCAATGTTGTGTTTGTAGGAGGACAATGTTTCCCAAGGGCAATTCAGGGGTCATTCTTATATTCCATCCTACTTTGGTGATGGCTACGGAGCGGCTTGAATAAGAAAGGTCTGGTGTGGTTGCCAGGATACGAGTGCCGAGAATGTTGAGGTGATATTGTGCTGGAAGAAATATTGCTTCATGGTGCCTCTGTTCATTATGTCGATGCTATGCAGCTGATGGCTGTTGTGCTTTGTTTTATGTGTTTGCAACTTTATATTTTGGTAAGGTTGACGAACGAGCATTTGAAGCGTAGTTTAAGGTGGAATGGATGACCTGTTTGCAAAGTATAATACGAGTCTATTTTTCGAGTCCAAAACTGGTCCCCGTACATGTTCTAAGGACATTTAATTTGTTTATAACCTTCGCGTTGATTGTTATGATGTGGGAAGGGAAAGTTATGTGTTTAGGCATTTTGTTACGTTAAATTGGTTGTCTGCTCGATTATTTGGCAATTGTGCGGGAGACAGAGGTGTGTGAAGCTACAGGTGGAACCGAGTAATCGAGATTACAGATTGTGAGAAAATATAGAAAAAATATGCCATACGATGACTTGCTGGCAGGACCGTGTGCTTGCATCAAGAACATGACACTGCTATTCATATAGTTCATATTGTTCGAGTGCGCAGAAGGTTCTCTTGAAGTATATATATATATATATATATATATATATATATATATATATATATATATATATATATATATAGTGCATTTCCATACCGGTGAAAAAAGGGATTTAGCATTCCATGGCAGCAGGCTAATTAAGCAAAAGTAATAAAAAAATAATAATAATAATGATAATAATAATAATAAAATAATAACAATAATTAAATACATACATACACTTATTGTGAGCAAATACTTCCATTACAATAAACTGGAAAAAAAAAATTCGAAGAATGAGATGTTAAGTTACAACAGATTTTTGTGCTAAGACTATGGAACAGATGATCTAAGACTATGGAACTGATGAAGATCCGTAAGTCAAAACGGCTCGTTCGACACATGTCAACAGTCAGGTAAGACAGACATGGTAAGCAGGAAGCATGAGGCGCATATGGTACCGAGAAATTATTCCAAAAGGTAAGGAAGGGACCAAGGAACACTTTAAGTACGAAAAATAACAGATAAATCAACGGATCATAGGGAAAAAAATCCCTAAATTCACCAGGAGCAAGATTTTAGTTAAGGACCAAATGGCCAGGCTGAAGATGGTATAAAATAATAAAGGTAAAGGGGTGAAGGGCATTGTAAAATCAAAGTCCAATCTAGGATAAGGCCTGGAGAACCTTCAATAATATCAATATGCTCAGCTATGACTTGGAGAACGTTCTCTTGACATTAACTGAAAGGTTTTGGCCAGGAGAACTTTCCATAACATTATCATAATTCTAGGCTATGGCCCGGAGAATTTTCTCTAACATCAATAAGATAAAGTTAACAAAGATGGTGTACGGAGGGAATTCCGAAGGTGCATGAGAAATATTTTCAGAGCATATGTACTATTAAGAACTCGAAACACATGGTATTAATGGACTAAGAGGAAAATAAGACCCTGATAAAAGATAAGCGTCATGGTCCCGAGTTACACCAACACAAAATAGAAGGCGGCAGCTCATCATATGAAGGCAAGGCATGTAGAGAGACGTTAGAACTGGTACAGAGCCAATCTGGGCGATCACAACCAGCAGTCGCCTCCTCCTTGTCTATGTTGTTTGGATGTTTGCCCCTTCGGTCCGTCAGTCACTGCAGCCCTCTTGGTCGGGTGGGGGGAAGAGAGTAGGGGGTAGTCGTTGCCCCAGGGCCTGGGATCCATCTAGGGGCCCGGGCCTCACCTCCTCATTTTTTGTCTAACCCTACTCAATATTACGTAAAATGTACAGCGTAAACCCCCAACCTAACTCATCGATCACGATACTATAGTGTACATGCATTTATGAACTCGATGCTGTCCTAATTCAAGGTCTTGTTTTCCGTAAGTTCTAAATAAAAAGAAAAAATCTTGTTTTCCGTAAGTTCTAAAATGAAGATATCATGGCCCCCAAACACCTCACCCTGGGAGGGAGCAAGGTAAGGTTGCCTACCCCGGGGCCTGTGCTGGCTCTCGACAACCCAACTGTCCACATATTAATAGAACTATGTCCTTGCGTGTTACTTATGCGACATAAAAAAAAAAATTATGCATGTTGGCAGACGAAGACTTGATAAAGCAGCAGACGTTACGCTTGTCTCAACGCAGTAATGATCACAGCAAATAGGCAGCAGGGATGGTGACCGTATCCGCCGGGCAACAGCAAAGTGGTTAGTACATCCACACGAAACCAGCAGAATTCAAGGCCACTTGTGCGATTCCAAACAGATTCTAGGAATAACTTCGCCCCAGGTATCCAAGATATCAGTATTTACCCTTTATAATCCATGTAGTTCTGCACTTAATGATGCCTTCAATTTTTTTAGAAAAGCGGAAAAATGAAGATAACCAAACATTACGCTTTACGTGTTCCTACGCTGAGAAGGCGCCATAGTAACGACGCTACGCCTAGGATAATGACCACATAACTGGCTAACCCCCTAAGGTATGGGACCACTATATTGATCGGCAAGGAGCCACTATATTGCTCTGTACAGAACCACTGTATTGCTCGCTGCGGAACCACTGTATTGTTCGGCACGGAACCACTGTATTGCTCGATACGGAATCATTGTATTACTCGGTACGGAACCACTGTATTGCTTGGTACGGAATCATTGTATTGCTCGGTACGGAACCGCTATATTGCTCGGTACGGAACCGCTATATTGCTCGGTACGGAATAACTGTATTGCTCGGTACGGAACCACTACATTGCTCGATACGGGTCCACTATATTGTTCGGCACGGAACTACTATATTGTTCGGCACGGAACCACTGTACTGCTAGGTAAGGAAAGACTATACTGCTCGGTACGAAAGCACTGTATTGTTTGCTTGGTGCAAACCCCTAGATCACATGGTAAGGAACCCCTTGATCACTTGGTGAGGAACCCCTAGATCACATGGTGAGGAACCATTAGATCACTTGGTGAGGAACTCCTAATCACATCGTACATCACTGGACCCCTTGGTGGAGAGCCATGAAACTCTTTGGCATGGAACCTTTAAACTGCTTGGCAGAGAATCACAGTTTCTGACACAGAATCACAAAAGTTTGGTACAGAACCACTAAATTCTTTGGTACAGTCTCCGATTTCTTTTATGTTAGCTGAGGATGCCTTAATCAAGATAATATATATATATATATATATATATATATATATATATATATATATATATATATATATATATATATATATATATATTATCCCTGGGGATAGGGGATTAAGAATACTTCCCACGTATTCCCTGCGTGTCGTAGAAGGCGACTAAAAGGGGAGGGAGCGGGGGGCTGGAAATCCTCCCCTTGTCTAACACCCTTGTGAGACATCTATATCATTTACTTTACGTAACATAGCAGAACCCCGGATATCATCCCTTGGGTCCAAGGTCTCCGAGAAAAAAAAAAAAGTTCAAAGGCTCCTGGGTCTCAGATAAGTTCATTCCTTAGCTAGTGGGGTGGAGAGGGTAATATGGAGTGTAAGGATTACCACCACTTCAAAGGGAAAGAATATTTACTTCTTCCTACAGGTCCCTTTAAATACTGTAAAAACAATCATGGACTATGAATCTTTTTTTATGTGAACAGCTGGAAATAGGCAGATGGAAACAAGAAAAAACAGCATGAACTAAGGAACATCAGGTGATGAGGAAGGATAGGTAATAAATACTTAGAGACAAGGAATATATGGAAGTGGGGAATGTTCGGAGGTTAGATTTGCAGGTGGACTTCGAATAGAGTATCAGAAAATCAGAATACAAGAAAAAGACAAAGACAGCAAGCTATGAGGACAGATGGAAATCAAAGAGAGAAGGAAACTATGTAAACAAAAGGCAAATGACAGAGTATAAGGAAATCAACACAGCTAATCACCTTGGAGCAGAGAGGAGCAGAACAGCCACGAGCGGCAGATGATAAACAAGAGAGATAAATAGATACGGAAACGTTAATCTCAGACAGATAACAAATAGATAAGGAAACGTTAATCTCATCATGAAAAGGCAGCCTTGGGCAACAGTTTCTCATGGAAGGATTGTCGACTAAAATCAAGTGTTTAAATAGACGATTAGCTAATCTATAATAGCAGTACGGTTTATCTAATTCTTTCCCAGTTTTAGCAAATCCTTCCAAGTTACGCACATGATAATACTATCTAAGCATGTTCCTTTTTATCATACATTAAAATTTTCTCAGAATATTAACAGAATTTTCAGCAATCGTTCGATGCTTACATACGTTCGCCGACTCTGGTCCGTCCACAACGCTCGGTGCCAGACAAGGAAGGAGTCAACGGGGTTCATGACTTAAGCTACGAAAATTAAATATATAAATCATATCAAGGTTTATATGTTCGTTTATGCACTCCAGGCTATGAATCTAGATTGTCCTAGAGTTAGGTGACGTCCTTATCTCCTAAGTTAAGCTGTAAGTTAAGTCCTTAAATTAGGGGCTAGGTTGTACTCTATGCCCTTCGGTTACACTCTCACGTCAAGTCATATGCTCAGTTCTTGCGTTTGGTCCTTATGTTAAGTTCTCTGGTTTTTATGTTGAGTTCTCTGTTTTTATGTTACGTTCTTAGGTTTGGTCCATAGGAGTCCTATGTTAAAGTCTATGATAATGTTGAGTTCTTTGTTTAGGTTCTTGGGCTACGTTGTTGTACGTACTGTATTAAGGTCTTTGGTTAGGTTCGTTGGCTACGCAAAGTTCTGGTTAGGCTCTTAAGCTACGTCAAGTTCTTAGATTGGGTTAGGTACTTTGGTTAGCCTACGTTAAGTTCTAAGTTCTTAAACTGGATTACATACGATAGTGAAACAAAGGTTAGGTCCTAAATTTATTTCCAGGTTAGGTCCTTAGATTAGTTTCGAGGTCAGAGGATTAAATCCTTAGATTAGGTTAGGTCCTTATCTAAGTCCAAGACTAAGTTTCAAGTTCTTAGGTTAATCAATTAAGTTAGCTCTTCGTTAAATCCTTAGGTGAAGGTAAGTTCCTTCGCTTAACTTCCTAATATAGATTTTAAGTTCTTAATAAAGCTAGGCTAGGTCAAGTCCAAAGTTCTACTTCAAGTTTCTAGGATTGGTTAGATTTTTTTGTCAAGTTCTAGGTTTCGTTTCCAGGGTAAAGGTTTTCAGGGTAAGTCCTCAATTAGCCTTTAAGTCCTTAAACTAGCTCCTAATAAAGATGGGTTGCTCTAAGTCCACAGGTTAGCTTCTAGGATAAGTTGCTCTAAGTTAACTCCTTAAGTTAGGTCCCAGGTTAGGCTCTATGGTCCTTCGTGTACTTCCTAAGTTTGCCTATGAGTTAAGTCCTACCTAGTTTTAGCGCTGAGTTAAGTCCTTAGGTTAAGTCCTAGATTAAGCTTACGTCCTTAGGTCTGCTAACCCTTTAGGTAATGTGGGTCAAGTTCGACGAGAGATCATGAGCTTAATTCCAAGCTTAGAAATAACCGCTAATAAGCTTGATATGGTAAGATCTTACGTCAAGTTCCGGGGATTACCTCATTAACCTAAACCCTAAGCTCGATCCTTCGGTGGAGGGTCCTTTGGTTAGGTCGTAGGATGTCTTAGGCTTAGGTTAGGATGTTACGTTCTTCTGGTACGACTTATGGCCTAGGTTTCGGTCGTAGGTTGTTCTAACTTTTGGAAACTTGGAATCAAACCTAAACCCTAACTCAAGACCTAAACTAAACGTAAAACGAGGGTCAGGTAACACTTTCTATGCTATTCAGGGCCTTAATAATAAAAGGCTAAAAATACGATAAATGTATAAACGTTTGTGATAATTACGATAACTTGCAATAAATATACGTAGTACTGGCATTCGATGCAGTCGTCAACTCGCCTTCACAGATAATATGACTATCTTATCAGCTTATCATAATAAAATACTAAACTCTCGAGAAGACTGAAGTACTTTTAATGTCTCTGGCAGCCTGAAATAGACGTTCAAGGCCAAAATGCGTAGCTTCAAACCTGGCCTAGATTCTCAAGTGCCCATACCTAAAATTTGGGAATTTTTAGGTGCTACTGTCCGGCTGGGTATGAATACATGTTTCAACACATCTATTACTTAATATATTACACAATCAAATACTCCAAAGGTCGATAACTTCGCAATTAATGAAAAATACAAATTCTGAAAACTGGAATATATAAAAATCATAAAAAGTATCCATGCAAAAATATTAAAAATACAAATTGTACTTAAAACACTACAACGAACACATTCTTAAGAAATCAACATCATTATATCTTTTATAAAATACTTCCAGATTACCTCAAAAATATCACTGACAATTGTAACTGGGGCAAGTCTTATGAATATCCCGGTATGATCTAAAAGGAATCATACTCATAGGTATGATATCATACTAATAAGCTGTACCTGGGGGTCTTACTCCTAATCACAGTAATATACTGTACAGCGAATCACACTCAAGGGACATACTGTTGTTCTCAGTAGGAGTGGCATACATCATTGTCCATCAAATGTCAACCCAAAACCTAACCTGCAAGGCTGCATATGCTATGCCTGCATGACAAACATCATCATAAGCCCGTAGAGTAAATTCTTTTTCAATTCCTTTACACTTGTTGGCCAGAGGTTCGTCTAGTACTGCTATGACAAGTTCTCGCACTGTGGATGAAGGAGGAGAGATGAGTCGAGTGAACTTGGCATACATCATCGCGTTTAGGGAAGGCTGTTGGTGAGCACAATTCGTTCTCCCAACCTCATGCAAGGCTCGTCGCCGCTCGGCATCCATCCCGTGTCTATGCTACGCTAGCGGACCACAGACAGACCACTCCATTCCGAATATCATCCATGTAACGCCACTAACATGAGCACACACATTTCCTCCGAGTAAACGCGTAGAAGACCTTCTTCCTTCGATGATAATTTCTCAATTTTTTCTATGAGTTTACTATATTCTTAAGTGATGTCCATCATGTGAATGTTAATTCTGTACGAAGACAAACTGCTCCCCGTGTTAAAAACATCTATCAATTAACACTGCCACGATCATTATATCATCTTCAATAATTCAAAAGGACTTGAAGGTACGACTGTGGGACACCTGAAGACATTCCATCATTGACATTTAGTCCACATCCTTGTCCTGCCAGAGATTGTTCTCAGTATTTCCCTCGTGAAGTGGATTCTCCGTCCTGTAATCAGCAATCTCCACACTCCTCCTCAGGCTGTAGGTGGTTCCTTCTGGCATCTACTGACGAAGCTGTGTGCACGACATCGATGTGCTGACTAGGCTGTGTCTGGCTGGACAGTGCATGGCACTAGGTCGGGACAGTGCATGGCACTAGGTCGCCCTGCTGAGATGGGCGAGTCTTGTCCTGAGCTGCTGAACAAGCAGGAGTAGGTTGTCTGGGGCGAGACGTGGGTGCTGGGATAGGGCCGAGCCCCAGGACGGGCTTCCATCACCCTGCGTCACCCCGGCATGAGAGGATAGTGGCAATACATCAAACAAAAAATCATAAGCCGCCACACAATCTCTCTCTCTCTCTCTCTCTCTCTCTCTCTCTCTCTCTCTCTATATATATATATATATATATATATATATATATATATATATATATATATATATATATATATATATATATTCATTTATTTATTTAGTTATATTCATTTATTATACTTTGTCGCTGTCTCCCGTGTTAGCGAGGTAGCCCACCAACAAACACATGTATATACATACACGTCCACACACGTACATATACATACCTATACATTTCAACGTATACATATATATACATACACAGACATATGCATATATACACATGAACATAATTCATACTTGCTGCCTTTATATATATATATATATATATATATATATATATATATATATATATATATATATATATATATATATATATATAACACTCGTGTAAATGTGTGAAGGCTAAAACCACACTTCATGAGGATGAGTTGTACTTTGAAAGTCAAGTAATTCTACTTCAACAGAATAATTAAGACACTATATTGCTGCATGTAGGCAGCCCAATAACGCCACGTAACAAGAGACATGAATGCCAATTATTATGACCATGAAAGACTGTACTATTCGCACCTCCCTCGCCAGTGCCAATGAGTTGCGCTACTCTTTTTTTCTTTCCTGCTCCTGCCTTAGCCTCCCTCAACTCTGTGCGTCCACAAGCAGGGCCTCCAGGGGAACCAGCGGTGCACTGCTGCTCACGTCCCTTCCTACCACAACCTCCTGCCTCTCCGTTCCCTCAATATTGTCATCCATGATCCTGGCCTCTGCTCTGCAAGCTGCGCTCTCCAAAATCCAAATACAAATGTCAACACTCCCTCCCGACCGTAAGGAAGGAGGGAGGGAGTGAAATATCGCATCAACAGCATGAAATTGGCAGCAGTCCGTTCCAGTTATGCGGAGGGAAGGATCACTGTGACCCACAGAATACATTATCATTCTCAGCTCCACTGCCACCACTTCCCTTACATGACAACCACAAGAGGAGCAATTAGTAATTAAAAGCAGTTCGCTGTCCGAATGGCAATATCTTACTCCATCACTAGTTACTCACTGGAAAATTATTCATTTTATTACCGTGCAAAATTACAGTATTCTTCTTAACTGAGTAAAACTTTTCCTTAAAAATATATCAAACAAGAGTACTTGAAGGAAATGTTAGTTTAACAACAGCTGGAGGAGTACAACGACTTCCATCACCATCCGTACGAAACATTATGGGAAGCGGCAAACTGCAAGGTTCGTTCACGTCGGGTTTACTGACACATCTGTACCCATTTTGCGCCACCGCTCACAGGATGAGCATGGGGTGCATAATAAACTTGCCGTGGTTAAAGAGATAGATCAAATCAACGTGCACCATGAAGCGCTTATGTACCATGGTGTCCTTGTGTACCATGAGTCCCCTGTGTACCATGAGCCTCCTGTGTACTATGAGGTCCCTGTGTACCATGAAGTCACAAAGTACCCAGTGTACCAAGAGGTCCCTGTGTACCATAAGTAACCTGTTACCATGATCTTATTTACCCTGTGGCCTCTGTGCACCATGAGAGCCCTGTGTGCTCTTGGTGGTGACAGGATTATCCGTGGGCCATGAAGTACGGTAATATCGCTGGTTCACGTGCGTATGTGCGGGCCATTACATTTAACGAACACAACAACGGATAAGAAATATACTCTACGTTTTAGAGCAGAGTGGTTGAAAGATCCCAAATATGAAAAGAGGTTAAGGAGGATGACAAAAAATGTCTTTTCAAGTACTGCCATTGTCCATTGTTTGCCAAATTTATTGACAGTGGAAGACACAGCAAAACAGCCAAACACAAGAAAGCTGAAGAGCCATTCAGTACTCGAAGACAAACCACAACTCCGTTTGAAAGTGAGTGACGACGCACGGGAGACTGAAGGGATTGTATCACTGTTCACTGCAGAACACTGTTCATCACGTGTTGATCATCTCAGTGAGTTGTGCAAAGCACAATTTGCAGACAGTAAAGGATACAAGAATTTCAAGTTAAAAAGGTCGAGGTGTAGTGCAGTTGTGTGCAATGTGATTGCCCTGCATTTTAACAGTGGCTTAAAAAGTGATCTAGACAATCAGAAGTTTAGCCTCTTAATTGTGAGAGTAATGAAACTATTAGGTGTTGTTCTCCGGTTCTGTTCTGAAAGTAATAAAATTGTAGTGACTTTCTTGGACCTTGTTGAGCTGACTGACTGTAATGCTAATGGGATATGTGATGCTATCACAGTAGAGTGCATGCTAAGCTTAAATTAAAGGTTCCTCATCTGATCCTGATCAAGAGTGTGAATGTGTCATTTTCTACAGCCAACTGTGTCTCATGCTGCTGCAGAGTGTTTCCCCAGGAACCTGAATTCTATGATCAGATACCTGTAACTGGTTCTCCCACTCTGCCATTCGCCAAGCAGGGTACAAGGAAATCTTTCCTTTGATCAATAATAGTCAAGATCTATTGAAAGCAATGGCTGTCAATTGAATCAACAATTGTCATGATACTACAGCAGTGGGTTGAACTTAATATTCACTTTGAAATAGCAAGACATGGTGTTACACACCTCAGATCCTCTATGACTTGTTTTTGGCAAGACAAACTGTGCCTTCCTGATATTCCTGTACCATAGTCTTGGAGACGTTCAGCGTGTAAATGAGAAATTTGAAGCAGAGGGACAAGATCCAACCAAACTGCTAAGCGACCTTATTCAACGAATTGATTCCATAACTTCTAAGGTCCTCATCCCAGGCAGAAACTCAAAGGAAGGACATTCAGTACAGAACTACTTAAATCCACATCCATCCTTGGGATACGAGTTTGAAAAGGTGATGACACAATGTAACTTTCCTGATGAAAAGGATATTCGAGGAAGATACATACAGTTTGTAGTGGAGTTGGTGGAACAACTTAAGTCATCGTTTGCCAGACAATGTCCAAGTGTTACAGTCAATGTGGTCAGTGAGTGTGAGTGCCTGCAACCCATAAAGTCTGGAATACTGAAATTAGAAAAGATGTTTACTGATGAAGAAATTCTCACAGGCACTGAATTCCAGTGGAGGAAGCTTCATCATGTATTGTGGAAACAGAACATTGGCACCCTAGCTCTCTGGGGGTGAAACACCCTCGATCAAGGATGCAACAGGAGAATATCCCTCCAGTGACTTCTCTGTGTTGGCTATGACTGTGCTGACATTGCCTCACTGATGTAAGGCGTAACTTTAAAAGTCATATGAACATCGTGATGTCAGAGCTTTGAAATAGACTATCAAAAGCTTAAATGCAATACTAACTATCAAGTATCGACTATGAAGAAATGGAAACTGCTGTTATGATTATAAACTGCCTAAGGAGGTGCTGAAAAAAATTAGGTCACTGAAAGCTTACGACTTACGAATCATCGCAACCGCAACCAGGCCCCTCACACGACTAAGGACGAAGGAATTGCGGACTGGAAATGAGCAGATCTGGAATAATGGCCAGTTATCTAGTGTTAGAACAGTCGGTCTTACCTGTTATTAATAATCTGGCACGTCAAAGAGCAGAAATAATTAGAAGAGCATTTTTTTTTTCGCTGCATTTTAGTAAGTTTAGCGCTTATCGAGAGTGAATCTAGCGCCATCTGAAATTCTGAGTTGGCAACTCTGGCTGTGACGCGTAGGTTTGTGCGTAAGACGCTGCCCGGGACAGAAAGTTCTCTGTACTTCACTCTGCTGAAAAGAATTTCTCTATGATAAAGGAAGAATTTCCTTGATATCCTACGACCACAAGCATGGCGAGTTTATATCTAGTTTTAAGAATGAAATCCGATGTAATTCTAAATAACGGCTTGCTTTAACACAAAGCCTCTGCCTATTTTTAATGCCTGTATCAGAACACCTCTTAAAGTATTTTTCTGAGAATTAATCTGTCATATAGACGGCTGTCGTAAGGTGTCTCTGTCTTGGGATCATACTGACAGTTCGCCGCTGTGCTCTGAGTTTCCTTTCTACTCGTCTTTTCTCATGTGGAGTGTCCAAACTAAACACAATATTCCAGCTGAGGACACACCAATATATTCTCATGCAAGTATTTGTTAAACTGGAAATCTAGAGCGTTAGCTATAAAACCTGGAATTTTGCCTGCTCTTTTTTTTTCTTTTTTACTCCGCTCTGCTTACTTAGCTTGAGGTCAATAAAGATTATTATAACAAAGTGTTTTACCTTATTTCTGTTTTGTATGTGGACAGCATTTCCTCTATTTTCTATTGCCGATGTGTTCAACTCTGCCCTTATCAATATCAAAACTAAATTTTCCAAACATGAGCTCTGTTCATCAGTTTATCCACATCAGTCCAGCTTAACGTAGTCTACGAATTAGGTTATGAACACAGACCCCCCCATATAATCAATGACATATTAATATCAGAAACAGAACTGATCCTTGTTAACTGTTGCGTCTAATAGCCATTCTAAACCTCGACCGGTAATCATTACTCCCTTGTTTACGGCCGCTCAGCCAAAATTCCTTACTACCAAAGAATAATTCCATCAACTACATATTGAATGGAATCTGATAAGACCACTAACCAAAGACCAGATGATACATGAGAAATATGTTTTACTGGGCTAAATAGTTTGTGTGTGTCCATAACCTGGGATACGGTACTCCGCTGGCCGTGTGTGTGTATGTGTGCGTGTGTGTGTGTGTGTATGTGTGTGTGTGTGGAACAGATCTTAAAAATTCTATGTAAATAAGAAGGGTGTCAGACGATGGGTGGTAACGGTCATATACGGAAACAGGGGTCCCAGGAGAGAGAGAGAAAGAGAGAGAGAGAGAGAGAGAGAGAGAGAGAGAGAGAGAGAGAGAGAGAGAGAGAGAGAGAGAGAGAGAGAGAGAGAGAGAGAGAGAGGAGGAGGAGGAGGAGGAGGTGACGCTTCAGCTATGCTGGCCGGAGAGAAGGTCGGGCGGTGTGTACGGGAATTAGTGCGCCGGAAGCAATGGCGTTTCCCCCCAACATTTGGTGTCGTCAGCCACCACAGCCTTGCCCACAACCCGAGGAGAAAGAGAAGGCAGGGGCTGTTCAAACGTCTGAATAACAATTAGTTTGGCCGCAAGCCCTGCATTAGTGCGGTCACTCTTGGATACAACGGAGCACCAGACTGCCAGCTGCCCTCAGCCGAGGACGTAGCACTAGCTTTCCTCAGCCGAGGACGTAGAACTAGCTTCCCTCAGCCGAGGACGCAGCACTAGCTTCCCTCAGCCGAGGACGTAGCACTAGCTTCCCTCAGCCGAGGACGTAGCACTAGCTTCCCTCAGCCGAGGACGCAGCACTAGCTTCCCTCAGCCGAGGACGTAGCACTAGCTTCCCTCAGCCGAGGACGTAGCACTAGCTTCCCTCAGCCGAGGACGCAGCACTAGCTTCCCTCAGCCGAGGACGTAGCACTAGCTTTCCTCAGCCGAGGACGTAGCACTAGCTTTCCTCAGCCGAGGACGTAGAACTAGCTTCCCTCAGCCGAGGACGCAGCACTAGCTTCCCTCAGCCGAGGACGTAGCACTAGCTTCCCTCAGCCGAGGACGCAGCACTAGCTTCCCTCAGCCGAGGACGTAGCACTAGCTTCCCTCAGCCGAGGACGTAGCACTAGCTTCCCTCAGCCGAGGACGCAGCACTAGCTTCCCTCAGCCGAGGACGTAGCACTAGCTTCCCTCAGCCGAGGACGTAGCACTAGCTTCCCTCAGCCGAGGACGTAGCACTAGCTTCCCTCAGCCGAGGACGTAGCACTAGCTTCCCTCAGCCGAGGACGTAGCACTAGCTTCCCTCAGCCGAGGACGTAGCACTAGCTTCCCTCAGCCGAGGATGTAGCACTAGCTTCCCTCAGCCGAGGAGGTAATGGTGACCATTAGGCTAGAGTAAGGGCGCGGTTGGGCCCTACCTCTGGAACCTGCCCTACCTACAGGTTCTGGAGAGGTAGGAGATCACTACCCTGAGTAAGGCTGAGCCTCTGGGGGGATAGCAGTGGTCGGTAACCACTTCGCGATTCAACAACCCCCGTGTCAGTTTCATCGACCGAGTCCAATCGATGGAATAGGTCAAAGTCCAGAGACAGACCCCCTCTCGCCAGTGAAGGGAGGAACATGACTCGACGTAACTAGCAAACGATTTAGAAAAGATATGATGACATAGTTCAAGTGATAGTGGACAAATGGACGAAGAAAAAAGAAAATGGGATAAAAAAAAAAAAAGAGTTAAAGGTAAGCTTTCAATGAGCAACACTGCATGACAAGCGTAGTGCCACACTGATCTACGGAGACGTCTCTCTCTCCCCCGCATACCAACGAGGCAAGGTAAACCAAACACACAACGGGAGACGCATTACCAAACACAGAAAACAGGTCTTCACGACCCCCCCCCCCCCAAAAAAAAAAAGGCCAGTTCTAGGTAGAGACGTAGTGAATGTACTAGTAGCTACAACAGAAAGTTCAGGGGCCAGATGGACCACTACAAAACCTGCTGTAGTGAGGTGCTGGTGAGGGTGAGGTGAGGTGTGTGAGGTGAGGTGAGGTGTGAGGTGGGCCGGTGAGGTAGTGTAAGGTGGATAGCGGGTGAGGTGTAAGGTGGATAGGTGAGGGTGAGGAGGGTGGGTGAGGGTGAGATGAGGCGAGGCGAAAGGTGGACGGGTGAGGATGAGGTGTGAGGGAGGCGGGTGAGGGGTTCACTGACCTCAGTGGGGGAGTGTGGAGTGCGGCGTGCGACAGCAGAGAGCGCCTCCAGCAAGGTGGTGGTGGTCGCCAACACTGTCCTCTCCTCCAGCCTGTCACAGAACAGGTCTATGTTAATCATACACAGATACACATCTCCCTGCTCCCACAACCATCATATCACATACGGCCAATACATCATCCCTGGCGTACATCACACGGTCAGTCTGGTCAGAGGAACCCTTTAGCACTGGGTTACGACTACTGGGTAAATGATGACCTGGTTTTTTTTTTAGGTCAAACGTTAAATGAGCCCAAGGATCATCCAATTATGTTCAGTGGGTTGAATGTCTTTACAGACTGTGCAATGGTTAAAAAAAAAGAAAAAAAAGAAAAAAGTAGTGCTAAAAGAAAATGTCTTTCAGGATATCAACAGTAATGAATAAAACATTGTGTGTCCAGATGTACCAAGAGTAAAAAATCTAATATATATATATATATATATATATATATATATATATATATATATATATATATATATATATATATATATATATGGGTGATGGTGGATTATTAGTGCCTATGCACCTGGGCATGAGAAGAAAGATCATGAGAGGCAAGTGTTTTGGGTGCAGCTGAGTTGAGTGTGTTAGCAGCTTTGATGCACGAGACCGGGTTATAGTGATGGATGCAAAGGTGAGTAATGTGGCAGTTGAGGGAATAATTGGTGTACACGGGGTGTTCAGTGTTGTAAATGGAAATGGTGAAGAGCTTGTACATTTGTGTGCTGAAAAATGACAGGTGATTGGGAATGCCTGCTTTAAAAAGACAGATATACATAAGTATACGTAGGTAAGTAGGAGAGATGGCTAGAGAGCGTTATTGGATTACGTGTTAATTGATTGGCGCGTGAAAGAGAGACTTTTGGATGTTAATGTGCTGAGAGGGGCAACTGGAGGGATGTCTGATCATTATCCTGTTGAGGCGAAGGTGAAGATTTATAGAGGTTTTCGGAAAAGAAGAGAGAATGTTGGGGTGAAGAGAGTGGTGAGAGTAAGTGAGCTTGAAAAGGAGACTTGAGTGAGGAAATACCAGGAGAGATTGAGTGCAGAATGGAAAAACGTGAGAACACATGACGTAAGGGGAGTGAGGGAGAAATGGGATGCTTATAGGGAAGCAGTGATGGCTTGCGCAAAAGATGCTTATGGCATGAGAAGTGGGATGTGGGCAGATTAGAAAAGGTAGTGAGTGGTGGGATGAAGAAGTAGGATTGTTAGTGAAAGAGAAGAGAGAGGCGTTTGGAGGATTTTTGCAAGGAAATAGTGAGAATGACTGGGAGATGTATAAAAGAAAGAGGCAGGAGGTCAAGAGAATAGTGCAAGAGGTGAAAAAGAGTTGGAGTGAGAGAGTATCATTAAGTTTTAGGGAGAATAAAAAGCTGTTTGGAAGGAGGTACATAAAGTGCGTAAGACAAGAGAACAAATGGGAACATCGGTGAAGGGGGATAATGGGGAGGTAATAACAAGTAGTGGTGAAGTGAGAAGATGGAGTTAGTATTTTGAAGATTTGTTGAATCTGTTTGATGATAGAGTGGCAGATATAGGGTGTTTTGGTCGAGGTGGTGTGCGAAGTGAGAGGGTCAAGGAGAATGGTTTGGTAAACAGAGAAGAGGTAGTGAAAGCTTTGCGGAAGATGAAAGCCGGCAAGGCGGCGGGTTTGGATGGTATTGCAGTGGAATTAATTAAAAAAGGAGGTGACTGTGTTGTTGACTGGTTGGTAAGGATAAAGGATATTCAATGTATGTATGGTTCATGGTGAGGTGCCTGAGGATTGGCGGAATGCTTGCATAGTGCCAATGTACGAAGGCAAAGGGGATAAAGGTGAGTGTTCAAATTACAGAGGTGTAAGTTTGTTGAGTATTCCTGGGAAATTATATTGGAGGGTATTGATTGAGAGGGTAAAGGAATATACGAAGCATCAGATTGGGGAAGAGCAGTGTGATTTCAGAAGTGGTAGAGGATGTGTGGATCAGGTGTTTGCTTTGAAGAATGTATGAGAAATGGATTTGTATGTAGCATTTATGGATCTGGAGAAGGCATATGATAGAGTTGATAGAGATGCTCTGTGGAAGAAAGTAGTGAAAAGTTTTTTATCGAGTATGTAAGACACGTGTACGAGTAGGAGGAGAGGAAAGTGACTGGTTCCCAGTGAATGTCAGTTTGCGGCAGGGGTGCGTGATGTCTCCATGGTTGTTAATTTGTTTATGGATGTGGTTGTTAGGGAGGTGAATGCAAGAGTTTTGGAGAGAGGGGCGAGTATACAGTCTGAGGTGGATGAGAGGGCTTGAGAAGCGAGTCAGTTGTTGTTAGCTGATGATACAGTGCTGGTGGCTGATTCGGGTGAGAAACTGAAGAAGCTGGTGACTGAGTTTGGTAAAGTGTGTGAAAGAAGAAAACTGAGAGTAAATGTGAATAAGAGCAAGGTTGTTAGGCACAGTAGGGTTGAGGTAAGAGGTAAGTGTGAATGGAGAAAAACTGGAGGAAGTGAAGTTTCAGATATCTGGGAATGGATTTAGCAGCGGATGGAACCATGGAAGCGTCTGGGGTAAATCATGGAAAGTTTTGTGGGCCCGGATGTGGAAAGGGAGCTGTGGTTTCAGTATATTACACATGACACCTAGAAACTGAGTGTGAAGGAATGTGGTCTCTGTTGTCTTTTCCTAGAGCTACCTCGAGCGCGCGCGGCCCTGGGTGTGTGTGTGTGTCTGCTGTTTTTCATGTGTGGCGGGGTGGCAACGAGAATGGATGAAGGCAGCAAGTATGAATATGTACGTGTATATATGTATATGTTTGTGTATGTATATGTATGTATACGTTCAGATGTATAGGTATGTATATGTGCGTGTGTGGGCGTTTATGCATACACATGTGTATGTGGGTGGGTTGGTCCATTCTTTCGTCAAGTTTCCTTGCGCTACCTCGCTAACGCGGGAAACAGCGACTAAGTATAATAGAATATAAAAAAGTGAGTACATTTTCACGATCCCAACTGTCTTCTTCTACGGTGGATCTCGACCCGTAAACACATTAGCCCAGGGTTATGTCCTCGGATAACTTTCGGTTGACACACTAGGCTATGTAAACGCCGCTAGCTCAAGACTTCACACCGATAAACACCAAATTCAAATCTGTTCTTATTAGATTTCAATAATAAAAAGGTCAGGATCACTAATACACATGAAACAATTAACATAAACAATATATTAAAGGAAATAACAATGTACAAACTGTGATTTGAACACATCATGGATGACCTGGCGGACTAGACACCGAGATATTCATTCCGATTAAATGTGAAATTTACATCTGCTCTTAAATACTGTTCTCTTTCCCTCAATAAATAATGCTTATACCCTTATCCTGCGATATTAATCAAGCTCGGTCTATATCGAAGGTATGACTACATGATGTTCATATAAAGTTCTACATGAACAGTGGAGTGAGGCAATATCAGCACAGTCAAAGCCAACAGAGAGAGGTCACTGGAGGGATTTATTCTCCTGTTGCATCCTTGATCGAGGGTGTTTCACCCCCAGAGAGCTAGGGTGCCAGTGTTCTGTTTCAACAGTATATGATGAAGCTTCCTCCCACTGGAACTCAGTGCCTGTGAGAATTTCTTCGTTATCAGTAAACATCTTTTCTAATTTCAGTATTCCAGACTTTATGGGTTGCAGGCATTCACTTACACTCAGTGACGACATTGACTGTAACACTTGGACATTGTCTGGCAAACGATGACTTAAGTTGTCTCACCAACTCCACTACAAACTGTATGCATCTTCCTCGAATATCCTTTTCATCAGGAAAGTTACATTGTGTCATCACCTTTTCAAACTCGTATCCCAAGCATGGATGTGGATCTAAGTAGTTCTGTACTGAATCTCCTTCCTTTGAGTTCCTGCCTGGGATGAGGACCTTGGAACTTATGGAATCAATACGTTGAATAAGGTCGCTTAGCAGTTTGGTTGAATCTTGTCCCTCCGCTTCAAATTTCTCATTTACACGCTGAACTTCTCCAAGAATATGCTACAGGAATATCAGGAAGGCACAGTTTGTCTTGTCAAAAACATGTCATAGAGGATCTGAGCTGTGTAACACCATGTCTTGCCGTTTCAAAGCGAGTATTAAGTTCAACCCATTGCGGTAGTATCTTGACAATTGTTAATTCAATTGACAGCCATCGAGTCTGTCTTAGCTTTATTAATTTCGATGGAGCTTGACCATTATTGATCAAAGATAAGATCTTGTACCTTGATTGGCGAATGGCAGAGTATGAGAACCAATTTTAAGTCTCACTGGTCATGAAATCCAGGTTCCTAGGGAAACACTCTGCAGCAGCATGAGACACAGTTAGCTGTAGAAAATGACACACACACACACACTTGATCAGGATCAGATGAGGAACTTCAAACTTGAGTTTAGTATACACTCCACTGTGAACACCTGTCATCACAGAAGCATTGACGGTGTCAACTGCAACAAGGTTTTGTAACTCCAACCCATTACTTTTCAAGGACTTCTTGATGGCATCACATATCCCATTAGCATTAGAGTCAGTCAGTTCAACAAGGTCCAAGAAAGTCACTACAATTTTCTTACTTTCAGAACAGAACCGGAGAACAACACCTAATAGTTTCATTACTCTCACAATTAAGAGGCTAAACTGCTGATTGTCTAGATCACTTTTCAAGCCACTGTTAAAATACAGGGCAATCACATTGCACACAACTGCACTACACCTCGACCTTTTTAACTTAAGATTCTTGCATCCTTTACTGTCTGCAAATCGTGTTTTGCACAGTTCACTGAGATGATCAACATGTGATGAACAGTGTTCTGCAGTGAACAGCGATACATTCCCTTCAGTCTTCCGTGCGTCGTCACTCACTTTCAAACGGAGTTGTGGTTTGTCTTCGAGTACTGAATGGTTCTTCAGCTTTCTTGTGTTTGGCTGTTTTGCTGTGTCTTTCACTGTCACTAAGTTTGGCAAACAATAAACAATGGTAGTACTTGCAAAAACATTTTGTGTAATCTTCCTGTACTTAACCACTTTTCATATCTGGGATCTTTCAACCACTCTGCTCTAAAACGTTTATATTTCTTACTGTTGTGTTGATTAAATGTAATGGCCTGCACACACACACACACACACACACACACACACACACACACACAACTAGCAAAGTTAGCTGTCCTTCATGGCCCACGGATAGTTCTGTCACCATCGAAGAGTCCGATTGAACATCTTCAAAAATTTTCGAACGTTCATTTCGATGAAAATTAATTAAGTGCAATATTTGTATTGTTTACCTTATTTCAATGGGTTCGATTAAACTTCTTAAATCACGGTGAAATATTTCAATTATTGTTTGAATCTCCTCATATACTGAAAAAACACTAGGTTTGTCGCAAAGAAAAAAAAAAGTTCTAAGACGCTAAATACGAAATTTAGGCGTTACGCCTCTTTAAAAAGCGCTAGATCTAACGCAAGAAGCGCTAAGTTGGCAACTCTGAATTCATATAGCTTCAACTCCCAAAATTATTTCTTTTTTATCATAAGCACTTCTTTATGCAGAAAAGTAATAAAAATTTTTACAATACTTTAATAATAATCTACTTATAATAAAGTCAGTCAATAAAAGAATATTTACAACATTCTTAAATCAATAAAAGACAACGTAATGTTATATTAGAGGACACTGTATAAAACAAAAACATTTTTCTTGAAGAAGCAAAAAAGGAAATACTGTACACAACGTCCCCTCCTCAAAAAGGCACGAGTCATCCCTCCGCTTGACTCACGACTAGAGGGCATAGGGGACAATGCATCAGCTACAATATCATCTTTCCCTCTTACAGGCTGAATGGAGAACTATATCATAATCTTCTAACATAAGTCTCTAACGGATTAACCGCTGATAATAGCATTCTTCATAGTGTTCAAAAACACTGAAGGATTATGATCCGTAAATGTCGTCCATCATGTGTTCAATCCATAATTTATACTATATTTCTTGCAATATAATGTTTTGTTGATTGTTTCAAGTGTATCAGTGATCCTGACCTATTTATCATTGAAATGTGATATGCACAAATTCAGGTTTGGTGTTTATAGACGTCACTTCCGACTTTTACCTCGAGGTAGCGGCGTCTACATAGCCTAGTTGTCATCGAAACAGTTAATTGAGGCCATAAGCCTGGGCTACTTGTTACGGGGTCGTGACCCACCGTAGTCGAAGGCGGGTGGGATTGTGACATTTCCTGTTACGACACTTGGTAAAAAATGTTCATATCCAATATAACATCTAAGCAACGACTTGCGCCATAGTGTCAAATCAGCCGTTTAACTCCACTGGCGTAAGTATGAAGTTTTGAATCATTGAACTGTCGTTGAGTTACCGTGGTAACAATGGGGTCAAAGAAACAGACAGACGGACGATGGGGTATGATGACACTGGCAATCACTACACTTCATGTGGTGAAAGTGGGGTTGGAAGGAGGGGAGGGATGATGATAATTCTCTATGAGATTATGTTAAAACGTCCATATTCTGCAGCAAACTGACACTTTATAAAGAATATATTTTCACGCTGTCTCCAAGCTGTACATATACTATGTGGTTCTACCTTAAGCCATGTCTCACAGCTGTTCAATTAGTCCGGCATCAAGTGTTTGTATACCGCCTTTAATCTCAGATTCATATCAAGGACAAGTCTAAATTCTCCATAAACATTTATATAACTTCATCAAACTAAGATCTCCAGGTCTGGGATGAATTTTGATTCTATGTAAAAATGGTCAAAGCAAATAAAAGCAACTACACGCGTCTTGTTTTCATAAAGTACCACGACCTAAACCACTTTTAAGGACGTTTCCCACTTCCTTCGCAACTAATTACATTTCCTCGTCTCCTGTGAGCTATTTTGTTAATATTTCATCTAAGGCTTGGCCTCGAAAAGGAATTCGGTCCGTGACCGGAGCAGACGACATTAGAAAAAGACTGAAACAACCCCAGGTGATTTTAACGTTAGGTAATACCATTATTCTCCCAGCATGGCAACAGTGTGGTTGTCGAACTTACCTGAAGTAGTTAGGGATGACAGCCGGGAGCACGGAGGCGGCTAGGGTCCCGTGCATTACCCTTAAGGACCCATAAAGGGCGGCAGCGGCCATTAGAGAGGGTCGGGTATGGAGAAGCGAGGTTTCCACCAGCCCTGTCTCCAGAAGCAGCCAGCAACACTCCACAACCTGCGTCGTACAGAAATGCAATCACTCAACCTTAACACCATTCTTCATCATGTATGTTACTTGATCCAACTCCATATAACTGCTTAAAGTCGATCCAAAACATATATACACGCATACCTTAAAATACGGTTCCTTCCCAGTTAATATAGCTAAAAAGATCAACGGTGTAGAAAACGGAGTAATAATATGAGACCCCAAGACAGAGAGTGGTGATTTACAGTGAGCTATCGTTATGAGTCAAAATTTTTGAGTAGAATTATCCAAAATGCATTTACTGAAAACCTTCAGAAAAATTATCACGTATCATAATCAATGAACGATTGGATCATGGGTATGTGTCAACTTCTGGTGATCATAACACAGCAGAAGGTGACAGGTCCTGATGATCATAGCATAACAGATGGCAGATCCTGATCATAACACAGCAGGTGTGGCAGCTCCTGGTGACTGCAACACTTGAGACACTAGACACGTCACAGTGAAAGTTAAGGGTCAGTAAACTAAGTACATTCCAGTTTACTATAACACAAACGAAGAGTTACGGTGTTCTCCGTCCCCCAACATACTACGCCACGACGCCTTTTCCTCCCCAGTCTTCGGATGGGGTTCCATAGACGTATGCAACTCTGTCGGCAACACTCTATTTATCATCAGGTTCGCAGTGAAAAAAAAAAAAAAGATGGAGGGAAGCAAAAACAGGGATCCCAACCCTGTACGAGACCCATTTGACGTGGGCTGCTTACTTAATGGTTACCACAAGGCAGCCTTGTTGACGTCAGGGATAAATTTACAGTCTGTTACATGATACAAGTAGCTGAAGTGTAAGTGGAAAAAGCTGAAGTGTAAGTGGAAAATCTGGACAACTGCATATAAGCCTATAACACAATTATCATAAGAACTGGTGTTGCAAATAAGTTAACCGTATTAGAACATATTATGAAAGTGCTATAAAGAATTAGAACATATGCTCAAAACAACTCCATACTGAAGTCCTGCATTGATTCATACCAGACAAAATATTAGGTCACTACAATGATTTCTAGGAGGCTCTATTACGAAGGGAAGAGAACAGATACCGTTTTCTTTGACACTAATGAAGTATTTCACAAAGTAAACACAATATTATGACAAAAGTTCGTAGATGCATTAAAGAGTTTTTAACAGAGAAAAAATTCAAATAGCACCTGGAACCATGGCTGTAGCAGATGTGTGATCAGCAGTCCCACAATGCACCGTGCTGGTCTTGACATATTTTGTAATAATAATCTCCGAAGTTGACACAAGCACAATGCTACATAACAAACAAATAAAGAAAAGCTACATAAAGATTCGAACATAATTCATAAATGAGCAGAGGAATAGCTATTGGAATATAATGAAGAGAAATTTGAACAGCAAGCCATGATACAGTTGCAAATTTGTCGACGCCTACATACATAAACGCAACACGACACAGAGAGTGTGGGGACCGCCAACGATCTGGAGCAGTGGGTTCCAAACCTTTTCCGCTCGCGACCCTTGTCAAAATACCGCAACACTCGAGACCCTCTTCCCCTGTATTAGCCTGTTCAGTTTCACTGTCATTCGACAATCCCTTTTGTGAGAAGTGAAAACATAAAACAACAAAACAATGAATAATAAATATTCTACTACTATTATACATCATATAGTGTCGTTTGGTACATTTCTTTAAAGTTTATTAATCTATACTCATATTTTTACTCGCTGATACTCGTCGTTTCATCAACTCTCCCCAACCTAGCTAGTGGGATGGTTGGGACTGAATCTGAGATCTTGCTATGCGTGGTTGGGTGTTTGTGAGATCCAGTCTCATGTCATCCTCCACATCCAATCTGTTTCTGATCTTCGTTTTCATTTGGACAAGTGTTGTAAAATTAAAATCAAAATCTTATGCAAAATTTCATAATGACAGTAATATATGCATATATATATTTCATACTATTCGCCATTTCCCGCGTTTGCGAGGTAGCGTTAAGAACAGAGGACTGAGCCTTTGAGGGAATATCCTCACTTGGTCCCCCTTCTCTGTTCCTTCTTTTGGAAAATCAAAGACGAAAGGGAAGGATTTCCAGCCCCCCGCTCCCTTCCCTTTTAGTCGCCTTCTACGACACGCAGGGAATACGTGGAAAGTATTCTTTTCTCCCCTATCCCCAGGGATAAATATATATTTTATGATACATAAAATTCTACGCACGATCACCACCTCGTCTTTCACCCTGACCTAGAGCGCAGAGTGCCCTAGACTCTCAATTTCTCCCAAGACTGTGACGTGTATATGAACATATATCCACGTTCTCTCAAGGCTTCGCGACCTTCCAAGCAACACCTTCGCGACCCCGAGGTTGGCAACACCTGATCTAGAGAGTGACTGGGGAACGTAAAATCTTGAATTTAGAAATCAACACTGATAACATGGTCATGCCAAGCCAAAGAAATGAGAGGTACGATAATAACTTTAAAAAAAAGACAGAAAACTGTTACATATATTCCACCTGTATACAGAAAGCAAAGTTGAATACTTCTGCGTTATTTACCCACCAGTTAAACAAATGGAAATAAACAACCTTCAGTGAATTCAGAAACATTTCACAATACAGATGAACTATCACGAGAGGCTGAACGAGTTCAATCTTTACAGCTTATAGAGGAGGAGGGAAAGAGACAATCTCTCCATGCCAGCATATAGAGGGCATCAAGAAAAATTTTATAAACAAAAGCCTATCGTACCGGAAGATACAGAATCAAGTTAGTAATAATGCCCAGAAACATTTCAAAAAGGTTATAGGAGTCCGGCGGAGAAGCTGGGACGACTATGATACAAGGAGAAATGATAAACAAACGGGGAACATCTGTAGAAACGTTTGATAGAAAACTTGATAAATGACTCACGTCGATCCCTGGGAGGCGAGTGGCGGCCGAGGGCAAGTGTTATTTAGCGAGCGAAAACTTGGCGAGGCTACGCGTTAGCCCTGACATCAGGGGAAAATCTCGTCATCGTAGGCACTCGTGCTTAGGTAAGTACACTCTCTATTTCAGGCACTCTCTCTCTCTCTCTCTCTCTCTCTCTCTCTCTCTCTCTCTCTCTCTCTCTCTCTCTCTCTCTCTCTCTCTCATACTTGCTTGCCTTCATCCATTCTTCACGTTATCCCGCCCTACAGGAAACAGCATCGCTACCCCCAGCTTCAGCGAGGTAACGCCAAGAAAACAGACAAAAAGGGCCACGTTCGTTCACATTCAGCCTCTAGCTGTCATGTGTATTGCACCCAAACCACAGCTCCCTTTCCACATCCAGGCCCCACACACCTTCCCATGGTTTATCCCAGGCGCTTCACATGCCCTGGTTCAGTCCACTGACAGCATGTCGACCCCGGTATACCACATCGTTCCAATTCACTCTATTCCTTGTGCGCCTCTCTCTCTTGTATGTTCAGGCCCCGATCGTTCAAAATATTTTTCACTCCATCCATCCACCTACAGTTTGGTCTCCCGCTTCTACTTGTTCCATCCACATTTGACATATGTATCCTCTTTGTCAACCTTTCCTCATTCATTCACTCCACATGTCCAAACCATCTCAACACACCCTCTTCTGCTCTCTCAACCAAACTCATATATATATATATATATATATATATATATAGCGCTCTCAATTGTCTCGTGTTTTATTTACATCAATATGTATCTTATCCCGTCACTCTAACACACCCATTCTTTCTAACACACTTACTCTCTCACACATTCACCCTGCATTCTCCCCCCCCCCCCCTACACACACACACACAAACACACACACACACGCACAAGGTCTTTGATGTTGTACCCCACAGATGATACAGATAGACATCCAAGATGGGGTCTAGCGGGTAACAAAAGAACGAAACAATGAACACATGTCAGAGTGCTGTCTCCAGCTGTGCTAGGAGAACATGTGAGGTCCCGCGGGGCTCAGTCCTAAGGCCCCTATTATTTCCTATGTACACCGGCCAAAATTCATCCGACACTGTTGGCGAAACCTGGCATCTAGCAAACGTAGTAAACACAATAATCGTAGTATTCATCCACCGTTCCGAAAGCAAATATAAGGGACACTTATTGGTTCATTACTGCTGAACGCTTTCTGTGTATTCACAGACAACAGTACAGTTACGAAGCTGTCAACATTCAGGTAATCAACTCGAAACCTCTTATAAACAGCGAGCATAATACAGAGGTATCGAATATATTGAAGCACGGGTGTAATGCTTTAACAATGAATGTCAGACACGCAAAACTACGAGAATAATGAACGATACAACGTGACAGTTCGTGAGGGAATACGACTATATATGTGAAACTCTGGCATTAGAAATTTATCTATTAGCTAGCTATAGCCGGACGCTATGTGAAGTAAAGCTTGTATTTATCCCTGTGTTGTGTGTTCATTCCCTGTTTGTAAAAGAGGGAAAAAAGGGGGCAACGCTGTATACGTGACTGATTATTTGTTTATCTATGTAGAGCAGAAGGAGGCAGACGATTTGTGAAAGGGTCAGGTGAGAAAGACAGTGGAGCAGCATTGTGACGAGGGTAGGAAGGTGACATGGCAAAATCAAACGGGTCACGAACACTAGGGTAATGTATGACACACATATTACGTAATTATCTTTCATGTTCACACTGTATGTATCCAACCTACCCAGGTCACAGTGGTCCGGTGTATTAAAAAAAATAATTATATGTGAATTACATTTACATGTTTATATACAGTTCGTTATAATTATGAAAGTAATGCAGTTATTTGTATGTTCATAGCATGTTTGCCAATATGTATAAAATCTCGTAGAAACGGAGAATGCGTGGACTATATTACTGCTTGTATTTACTAAGATCCAACAATATAATAACAATATCACCATAATTATGCTGTAGGCACGACATACTACGACATGCATTACCAGTAAGCAGGGGAATATTTACGTTGTGTCCACTTTGTGAGTTACCGAAAATTTCTGAACTGGCTTAGCATTGTTCACGAATGACAACAGGGTTATAAAACAAATTCCATCTATATCATGTATATGACTACCTGGGTAAGATATCAGACAGTACATAACACACGTGTTAGTATTGGCCTGAGTGAAAGTGGCAAATCACCAACAGAAATATCAAGAGAATTGGGAATGACGAAAGACACGGTCGGTACACCTGTGGTGACGAAGATGGCAGCAGCAGCAGTTGACGTGATCATCAGAGAACAAGACGACCACGTACGACAACTGAGGATCAGCTCATCAGAGATGCTACTGACGGAGACCATTTCCAGAATACTGTTGCCTGCCATTACGGAATTTTTTTTCACATTTATGTTGCAGCAGGAACAGTACGATGACGACGACTGCATGAAGTTGTCATAAACCATAGAATACCTGATAATAAAGATACACTAACTGACAGGCATCGTGAAGGCCAACTCACCTTTGCAAGGCAGCATATCAACAACAATATGGACTTTGTGGGACGTGCTATATGGAGCGAAGGAAAATCATCTTCTTCAACAACCCATGGTAAACAACACTGTTGTCGGCAAAATAATACAAGATATGAGCGTGAACATACATACGAAACTGTGAGAAGTGGTCGTGTGACGCGTAATGTTTGGGGGTGGAGGTTCATGCACAGCGTTGGAGAAATCACATCTATACAAGGACGGTTCACAGCTGACCAATATTTAGAAATTCTCGAAGAAGTTATCCTACCGATGCTTCCCTACCCAGGAAGAGTCATCTTTATGCATGACCAATCTCCCATCCACACGATTCGATTAGTACAACGCTGGTTCGCTGAACATCAAGACACCCAACTTTGGCTAAGTAAAGCCTGTGATTGAAATCCCACTGAAAATTTACGGGCAAACATAGGGAGTACGTGGGAACCTGGGGCAGAGAGAGCTTCACAAGCCTTGCTACAACACACAAATCCGGAGTAGGAAGCACGCATTTAGGAGAAAGCCAGATAGAGAGAGACGAGAAAATCAATGCCAAAACGCTTACAGTGTGAGACTGACCATGAAGGAGGAAGGACAGAATACGTTAGTTTGTGTTTGTAGTTTGATATCAAATCTGTTACATGTTACTAACGTGTAACTTGTGATCTGATCTAGGTATTAATAGTACCTTATGTGATATCAATAACTTACCAGATGAATGTAATATGTATCCACAATAGTTTGTATGTAATATGGTAGACAAACTTGCATTCGTTTTTTACTATAAATATGCCATATTGTGACGTGAATTACATACCGTACTTTCTTACTTAACATTCATTATGGATATATTACATTTTCTTCATGTGAAGTCATCTTAACGCCAAATTCAAAAACAACAATGTTTCATCATCAGTAAATAACTACCTGACCATGTGGTTAGTTTTGCAGAAATTAGTCTACATCCTATTTTGAAGTTATTTGTTGACGCTGTGTGTGACTTGCATGCTGTAATACTTCCTCAACACTTAGTGACATACGTCATACATTTACTGCCCACTGATCCCGACATTCAAGTAGCCTATTATTGAGGAGGAGTTGCTACGTCCTAATTTTGATTATGCAATCCCGTAATACATTAATTGGTTGAATCGTCTGTCACTGGGTTCAGGACTGTAGTGTAACATCCATGTGGTGGCATCTTGTATATATTTAGTGCTGTTTCATTTCATCCTTCTGAGCATGTATCGATCGCGAAGGTGGTTGCTTTTTGCTTAAGGCCTGTCTACACGAGCGGGCCTGATCGGCGGGTTTGCCCGTTAACGGGCAAATTCTGGCGGGCCTGCCCGTGAATGTTGTCTACACGACCTGAAGTGATGAACAGCCGGGCCTGCCCGACGATGTTGCCAGTAGCGGGTACGAGAACCATGGTGCCTAGCCTTGTCAAGAAAAAGATTTTGTGCTCTATGATAATAGCTTTGTGTCTCAAGAAGAAAAAGAAGAAAAGGATATGGTGTAAAGATTGGTTAAAGAAAAGAAGTATGTTTGGAAGCACTGCAACAATACTTCATGAACTACAAAGTAGTGAGGGACACGACTTCAGAAATTACCTGAGGATGAGTGTACGCACTTTTTACATTCTTATCAAAGGTGGAGTCATACATAGTGAAGAAAGACACAGTCATGAGAAACAGCATTACAGCAGAAGCTCGTCTGGAAGCAACTCTGCGATTTTTAGCAAGTGGGTCTACTTATTCGGAGTTGCAGTACAGTACACGCATATCAAAGCAAAGCTTGTCTCGCATAATGCTCTCTCATCTCCGCAGCAACAGCCTTCACTACTGTTATGCGTTTGTCTCTGTTCTTATAGCATTTCAGCTTCACATTCCATAAACATGGATTCTTACGATAAAGGTCAAAGTACGAGTAAGTGCTTTAGACCAAAAAATTGTTGGTGGCTCACTAGAGTTATCCTGGGCTGCCATCGTTAAATGTTCACAGTGCTACTACGCCGTGGGATGTGGGATGAAGGCCCGCTGTGGGTTCAAAATATTATCTTGCATCTGGCAGGGTAGAAACTCCAGCTACCGGGCACCAGCTCAGTGATTTCGCTCGGCGGGCTTTCGGGCAATTTGATCGTTTGCCCGTCAAATATGTCAAATATACCCGCCGATCAGGCCCGCTCATGTAGACAGGCCTTTAGGGTTATTACAGGGGTAAAACCTAGAAGCATTTTCCCCCCATTCCGTCCCATTCCATTCTCCCTCTCGTGTCTGCCAAACTGTCTGTAATCACACAGTTTCATACACACTTAGTTCAAAGTTGTGTTGCCTGCGACACCTACAGATTTAAAGAACTGCAACGTCATGACGCTCAGCTATCAGTGTACCCAGTGCAGCAAGAAGGACGAATTCACTGTGCACTCCAACCCACGCTATGAACGGTGGCGGAGAGGATACAGGGTACACACAAGGTCCAGGTCCAAGGTCACAGTCACTGAGGTACGCTGCAAGCTACAGTATAAGAAAACAAATACACGTCAGCAAGGATTGGGTGGCGTTAAATTCAGCAACTTGCACGGTAAAAGATTTTGTTTTGTATAAACTTTGAACTACGATGACTGTAGTATGTATCAAGCAAGCTTTAGAACAAGTGGATTATTTTTGATGAGAACACTTTGCAAGTACCTAAGGTACAGCATTAATATGAATGAAATGCTCATACATTGTAATATTTGGTAATAATCATCTTTAAAACTCATCCATTATAAAGTACTCAAGTATATAAAATGTGAAGCACTGTAGTAGGCAAAGCTTGCGTCTGGTCCGTTCTCATCAACAAGAGGGTCAAACTTCAGTGATCATTTATAGCCTAGCCGGGCAGCATCACCATCAAGACGTCACTTGAATATACGTATATCATATGGTTCTCCTTGCATGATATCATGATGGCATATGGTCATGCTTGTGCTGATTTAACCTAGCCGTATGTAAGATTTTGTTCATGTTTCTTCTGAATGATGGTTTGTGAGACAAACTGAACGTTAGTAAATGACAAAAGTGACTTACATAAACGGAGTGGGACATGTGAAGGACGATACACACAACGTTCATTGGTCATCGCTGGCACATACACAGCTCAGGGTCCAAAGAAATGCATCATGAATGGTAACAAACCTGAGTGGCCTCAGCCATGAAACGAGGAGGCAAGACTTTAATCATGATACCCTCCTATAAAGAGTTCTTTGTTGCTGGATGGGACTGGGTGCTGGGGTACAGTAGTGTACGGAGGGACATGAGAAGGCATTTCTTCAATTGCGAACTAAACCAAGAGAAAGTACATACAATTTCAGCAATATTAAAAGATAAGGGCTGACCAGTGAATGGCGTCCATCCAGGGTGTAATAACAAATACGTAATAACAAACAGGCGTGGGACTGATTCCCTCAACTTCCATATTTCTCGAGTTATAGTGATGGACTCTGCTTTCTGCTATGCTATAATCAATGTTATTCTCTAACCAGACACATGAAATATAAGTTAAAATATATACTCTTCCCTCGGACATGTAACAATATAATTTGTTTAGAATTGTCATCTCTAAGATCCCTATTTTGGCTTCCTCTCTTGCCAATCTATCTCTGTGGTTGTGGCTGAATCAGCCTTTGCTCCTCTCTCCATCAACAGAGGTGTCCCTCAAGGTTCTCTCTTGTCTCCCACGCTTTTCATCAACGACTTTCTTCCACAAATAAGCAAATCCGCCCATATGCTGCCAACTCGACACTGCGTTGCTACAGATACTTCAATTCTGCTCCTTTTTCTCTCAATTAATATGTTTCTCATCATGATTCAACTTGCTCAATAAACCCGGACAGGATACTTCAGTGGGGTAAAAGAACTCTGGTTTAGTTTAGTGCCACCAAGATCCAGTTTCTACCCATCTATCGAAAATTCCTCATAACTTTCCTCTCTCCTTTCTCTTGATTCAATGAACATACTTGGTATTACTGTAACATCCACTCTTTCTTTGGAAACTCCACATTACGGTAAATAGCCAAGCCTGTCTCTACGAACCTGGGTGTCCTGTTTAAATGTTGAAATTTATTTTCTCTATATTTCAGTTGACTTGGCCTTGATGTGGCCTTTTGTCTGAAAATGGAGCCTCCAACGTAAAACACACACACACACACACACAAAATATTGCTACCTCAAGTGTGTTCAAATATAATGTTTATAATTAACCTAACCAAAAAATCTTGTAAACTGCAACAATACAAGCGCATACCATTCCACTCACCAGCTGGTCATGTGAATTACAGGTGAGGTGCAGGAAGTAGTTGAGGAAGAAGGCTGGGTCAGCAGACGTCAGCCGGAACTGCAGGAGCGTCAGCACCCGACGCTCAAGCGCCAGCAGCTCCGCGTGAGTATGCTGCTCGAGGGCGACTCGCAGCAGGTCCGAGGTCTGACAGGAGAGTCAAGTGTTGTAGGATCGAAGCATTCGCTGAATAACTAAACACATGCAACGCTACTGACACACTACTGCTTGCTCCATGTACCCCGCTGATATCAAAACATTTATACGTTTCCTTTGTACTCTCTTTACCTGATATCTATACTTCTATCTATCTTTACCTGATATCTATACTCCTACCTATCTTTACCTGATATCTATACTCCTATCTATCTTTACCTGATATCTATACTCCTATCTATCTTTACCTGATATCTATACTCCTACCTATCTTTACCTGATATCTATACTCCTATCTATCTTTACCTGATATCTATACTCCTACCTATCTTTACCTGATATCTATACTTCTATCTATCTTTACCTGATATCTATACTTCTATCTATCTTTACCTGATATCTATACTCCTATCTTTACCTGATATCTATACTCCTATCTATCTTTACATGATATCTATACTCCTATCTATCTTTACCTGATATCTATACTCCTATCTATCTTTACCTGATATATATACTCCTATCTATCTTTACCTGAAATCTATACTCCTATCTATCTTTACTTGATATCTATACTCCTATCTATCTTTACCTGAAATCTATACTCCTATCTATCTTTACCTGATATCTATTCTCCTATCTATCTTTACCTGATATCTATACTCCTATCTATCTTTACCTGATATCAGTACTACTATCTTTCCATACTATCTAAATCATCTTTACCTGATATCTGTACTGCTATCTTTACCTGATATCTATACTACTATCTATCTTACCTGATATCTGTACTACTATCTTTCCATACTATCTAAATTATCTTTACCTGATATCTGTACTGCTTTCATTCCATGCTCTAAACTATCTTTACTTGATATCTGTACTACTATCTTTACATGATATCTATACTGCTATCTTTCCATACTATCTAAACTATTTTTAACTGATATCTGGACTCTTGTCTTTACCTAATATCTGCACTACTATCTTTTCATACTATCTAAAATGTCTTTCTAATAATAATATATTCTATACTTTCTAAAGATGATCTATTCTGAATTCCAAACCAAGATTATCTATTCTAAATTCCAAATTATCTTTTCAAATACATTTTGCATTAGAATACGGAAATCTATCTATATATGAAATATTCTAACACTTTCATTTCAGGGTTAGGGTGGGCTTGAGTGGGGCAGGGTTAGGGTGGGCTTGAGTGGGGCAGGGTTAGGGTGGGCTTGAGTGGGGCAGGGTTAGGGTGGGCTTGAGTGGGGCAGGGTTAGGGTGGGCTTGAGTGGGGCAGGGTTAGGGTGGGCTTGAGTGGGGCAGGGTTAGGGTGGGCTTGAGTGGGGCAGGGTTAGGGTGGGCTTGAGTGGGGCAGGGTTAGGGTGGGCTTGAGTGGGGCAGGGTTAGGGTGGGCTTGAGTGGGGCAGGGTTAGGGTGGGCTTGAGTGGGGCAGGGTTAGGGTGGGCTTGAGTGGGGCAGGGTTAGGGTGGGCTTGAGTGGGGCAGGGTTAGGGTGGGCTTGAGTGGGGCAGGGTTAGGGTGGGCTTGAGTGGGGCAGGGTTAGGGTGGGCTTGAGTGGGGCAGGGTTAGGGTGGGCTTGAGTGGGGCAGGGTTAGGGTGGGCTTGAGTGGGGCAGGGTTAGGGTGGGCTTGAGTGGGGCAGGGTTAGGGTGGGCTTGAGTGGGGCAGGGTTAGGGTGGGCTTGAGTGGGGCAGGGTTAGGGTGGGCTTGAGTGGGGCAGGGTTAGGGTGGGCTTGAGTGGGGCAGGGTTAGGGTGGGCTTGAGTGGGGCAGGGTTAGGGTGGGCTTGAGTGGGGCAGGGTTAGGGTGGGCTTGAGTGGGGCAGGGTTAGGGTGGGCTTGAGTGGGGCAGGGTTAGGGTGGGCTTGAGTGGGGCAGGGTTAGGGTGGGCTTGAGTGGGGCAGGGTTAGGGTGGGCTTGAGTGGGGCAGGGTTAGGGTGGGCTTGAGTGGGGCAGGGTTAGGGTGGGCTTGAGTGGGGCAGGGTTAGGGTGGGCTTGAGTGGGGCAGGGTTAGGGTGGGCTTGAGTGGGGCAGGGTTAGGGTGGGCTTGAGTGGGGCAGGGTTAGGGTGGGCTTGAGTGGGGCAGGGTTAGGGTGGGCTTGAGTGGGGCAGGGTTAGGGTGGGCTTGAGTGGGGCAGGGTTAGGGTGGGCTTGAGTGGGGCAGGGTTAGGGTGGGCTTGAGTGGGGCAGGGTTAGGGTGGGCTTGAGTGGGGCAGGGTTAGGGTGGGCTTGAGTGGGGCAGGGTTAGGGTGGGCTTGAGTGGGGCAGGGTTAGGGTGGGCTTGAGTGGGGCAGGGTTAGGGTGGGCTTGAGTGGGGCAGGGTTAGGGTGGGCTTGAGTGGGGCAGGGTTAGGGTGGGCTTGAGTGGGGCAGGGTTAGGGTGGGCTTGAGTGGGGCAGGGTTAGGGTGGGCTTGAGTGGGGCAGGGTTAGGGTGGGCTTGAGTGGGGCAGGGTTAGGGTGGGCTTGAGTGGGGCAGGGTTAGGGTGGGCTTGAGTGGGGCAGGGTTAGGGTGGGCTTGAGTGGGGCAGGGTTAGGGTGGGCTTGAGTGGGGCAGGGTTAGGGTGGGCTTGAGTGGGGCAGGGTTAGGGTGGGCTTGAGTGGGGCAGGGTTAGGGTGGGCTTGAGTGGGGCAGGGTTAGGGTGGGCTTGAGTGGGGCAGGGTTAGGGTGGGCTTGAGTGGGGCAGGGTTAGGGTGGGCTTGAGTGGGGCAGGGTTAGGGTGGGCTTGAGTGGGGCAGGGTTAGGGTGGGCTTGAGTGGGGCAGGGTTAGGGTGGGCTTGAGTGGGGCAGGGTTAGGGTGGGCTTGAGTGGGGCAGGGTTAGGGTGGGCTTGAGTGGGGCAGGGTTAGGGTGGGCTTGAGTGGGGCAGGGTTAGGGTGGGCTTGAGTGGGGCAGGGTTAGGGTGGGCTTGAGTGGGGCAGGGTTAGGGTGGGCTTGAGTGGGGCAGGGTTAGGGTGGGCTTGAGTGGGGCAGGGTTAGGGTGGGCTTGAGTGGGGCAGGGTTAGGGTGGGCTTGAGTGGGGCAGGGTTAGGGTGGGCTTGAGTGGGGCAGGGTTAGGGTGGGCTTGAGTGGGGCAGGGTTAGGGTGGGCTTGAGTGGGGCAGGGTTAGGGTGGGCTTGAGTGGGGCAGGGTTAGGGTGGGCTTGAGTGGGGCAGGGTTAGGGTGGGCTTGAGTGGGGCAGGGTTAGGGTGGGCTTGAGTGGGGCAGGGTTAGGGTGGGCTTGAGTGGGGCAGGGTTAGGGTGGGCTTGAGTGGGGCAGGGTTAGGGTGGGCTTGAGTGGGGCAGGGTTAGGGTGGGCTTGAGTGGGGCAGGGTTAGGGTGGGCTTGAGTGGGGCAGGGTTAGGGTGGGCTTGAGTGGGGCAGGGTTAGGGTGGGCTTGAGTGGGGCAGGGTTAGGGTGGGCTTGAGTGGGGCAGGGTTAGGGTGGGCTTGAGTGGGGCAGGGTTAGGGTGGGCTTGAGTGGGGCAGGGTTAGGGTGGGCTTGAGTGGGGCAGGGTTAGGGTGGGCTTGAGTGGGGCAGGGTTAGGGTGGGCTTGAGTGGGGCAGGGTTAGGGTGGGCTTGAGTGGGGCAGGGTTAGGGTGGGCTTGAGTGGGGCAGGGTTAGGGTGGGCTTGAGTGGGGCAGGGTTAGGGTGGGCTTGAGTGGGGCAGGGTTAGGGTGGGCTTGAGTGGGGCAGGGTTAGGGTGGGCTTGAGTGGGGCAGGGTTAGGGTGGGCTTGAGTGGGGCAGGGTTAGGGTGGGCTTGAGTGGGGCAGGGTTAGGGTGGGCTTGAGTGGGGCAGGGTTAGGGTGGGCTTGAGTGGGGCAGGGTTAGGGTGGGCTTGAGTGGGGCAGGGTTAGGGTGGGCTTGAGTGGGGCAGGGTTAGGGTGGGCTTGAGTGGGGCAGGGTTAGGGTGGGCTTGAGTGGGGCAGGGTTAGGGTGGGCTTGAGTGGGGCAGGGTTAGGGTGGGCTTGAGTGGGGCAGGGTTAGGGTGGGCTTGAGTGGGGCAGGGTTAGGGTGGGCTTGAGTGGGGCAGGGTTAGGGTGGGCTTGAGTGGGGCAGGGTTAGGGTGGGCTTGAGTGGGGCAGGGTTAGGGTGGGCTTGAGTGGGGCAGGGTTAGGGTGGGCTTGAGTGGGGCAGGGTTAGGGTGGGCTTGAGTGGGGCAGGGTTAGGGTGGGCTTGAGTGGGGCAGGGTTAGGGTGGGCTTGAGTGGGGCAGGGTTAGGGTGGGCTTGAGTGGGGCAGGGTTAGGGTGGGCTTGAGTGGGGCAGGGTTAGGGTGGGCTTGAGTGGGGCAGGGTTAGGGTGGGCTTGAGTGGGGCAGGGTTAGGGTGGGCTTGAGTGGGGCAGGGTTAGGGTGGGCTTGAGTGGGGCAGGGTTAGGGTGGGCTTGAGTGGGGCAGGGTTAGGGTGGGCTTGAGTGGGGCAGGGTTAGGGTGGGCTTGAGTGGGGCAGGGTTAGGGTGGGCTTGAGTGGGGCAGGGTTAGGGTGGGCTTGAGTGGGGCAGGGTTAGGGTGGGCTTGAGTGGGGCAGGGTTAGGGTGGGCTTGAGTGGGGCAGGGTTAGGGTGGGCTTGAGTGGGGCAGGGTTAGGGTGGGCTTGAGTGGGGCAGGGTTAGGGTGGGCTTGAGTGGGGCAGGGTTAGGGTGGGCTTGAGTGGGGCAGGGTTAGGGTGGGCTTGAGTGGGGCAGGGTTAGGGTGGGCTTGAGTGGGGCAGGGTTAGGGTGGGCTTGAGTGGGGCAGGGTTAGGGTGGGCTTGAGTGGGGCAGGGTTAGGGTGGGCTTGAGTGGGGCAGGGTTAGGGTGGGCTTGAGTGGGGCAGGGTTAGGGTGGGCTTGAGTGGGGCAGGGTTAGGGTGGGCTTGAGTGGGGCAGGGTTAGGGTGGGCTTGAGTGGGGCAGGGTTAGGGTGGGCTTGAGTGGGGCAGGGTTAGGGTGGGCTTGAGTGGGGCAGGGTTAGGGTGGGCTTGAGTGGGGCAGGGTTAGGGTGGGCTTGAGTGGGGCAGGGTTAGGGTGGGCTTGAGTGGGGCAGGGTTAGGGTGGGCTTGAGTGGGGCAGGGTTAGGGTGGGCTTGAGTGGGGCAGGGTTAGGGTGGGCTTGAGTGGGGCAGGGTTAGGGTGGGCTTGAGTGGGGCAGGGTTAGGGTGGGCTTGAGTGGGGCAGGGTTAGGGTGGGCTTGAGTGGGGCAGGGTTAGGGTGGGCTTGAGTGGGGCAGGGTTAGGGTGGGCTTGAGTGGGGCAGGGTTAGGGTGGGCTTGAGTGGGGCAGGGTTAGGGTGGGCTTGAGTGGGGCAGGGTTAGGGTGGGCTTGAGTGGGGCAGGGTTAGGGTGGGCTTGAGTGGGGCAGGGTTAGGGTGGGCTTGAGTGGGGCAGGGTTAGGGTGGGCTTGAGTGGGGCAGGGTTAGGGTGGGCTTGAGTGGGGCAGGGTTAGGGTGGGCTTGAGTGGGGCAGGGTTAGGGTGGGCTTGAGTGGGGCAGGGTTAGGGTGGGCTTGAGTGGGGCAGGGTTAGGGTGGGCTTGAGTGGGGCAGGGTTAGGGTGGGCTTGAGTGGGGCAGGGTTAGGGTGGGCTTGAGTGGGGCAGGGTTAGGGTGGGCTTGAGTGGGGCAGGGTTAGGGTGGGCTTGAGTGGGGCAGGGTTAGGGTGGGCTTGAGTGGGGCAGGGTTAGGGTGGGCTTGAGTGGGGCAGGGTTAGGGTGGGCTTGAGTGGGGCAGGGTTAGGGTGGGCTTGAGTGGGGCAGGGTTAGGGTGGGCTTGAGTGGGGCAGGGTTAGGGTGGGCTTGAGTGGGGCAGGGTTAGGGTGGGCTTGAGTGGGGCAGGGTTAGGGTGGGCTTGAGTGGGGCAGGGTTAGGGTGGGCTTGAGTGGGGCAGGGTTAGGGTGGGCTTGAGTGGGGCAGGGTTAGGGTGGGCTTGAGTGGGGCAGGGTTAGGGTGGGCTTGAGTGGGGCAGGGTTAGGGTGGGCTTGAGTGGGGCAGGGTTAGGGTGGGCTTGAGTGGGGCAGGGTTAGGGTGGGCTTGAGTGGGGCAGGGTTAGGGTGGGCTTGAGTGGGGCAGGGTTAGGGTGGGCTTGAGTGGGGCAGGGTTAGGGTGGGCTTGAGTGGGGCAGGGTTAGGGTGGGCTTGAGTGGGGCAGGGTTAGGGTGGGCTTGAGTGGGGCAGGGTTAGGGTGGGCTTGAGTGGGGCAGGGTTAGGGTGGGCTTGAGTGGGGCAGGGTTAGGGTGGGCTTGAGTGGGGCAGGGTTAGGGTGGGCTTGAGTGGGGCAGGGTTAGGGTGGGCTTGAGTGGGGCAGGGTTAGGGTGGGCTTGAGTGGGGCAGGGTTAGGGTGGGCTTGAGTGGGGCAGGGTTAGGGTGGGCTTGAGTGGGGCAGGGTTAGGGTGGGCTTGAGTGGGGCAGGGTTAGGGTGGGCTTGAGTGGGGCAGGGTTAGGGTGGGCTTGAGTGGGGCAGGGTTAGGGTGGGCTTGAGTGGGGCAGGGTTAGGGTGGGCTTGAGTGGGGCAGGGTTAGGGTGGGCTTGAGTGGGGCAGGGTTAGGGTGGGCTTGAGTGGGGCAGGGTTAGGGTGGGCTTGAGTGGGGCAGGGTTAGGGTGGGCTTGAGTGGGGCAGGGTTAGGGTGGGCTTGAGTGGGGCAGGGTTAGGGTGGGCTTGAGTGGGGCAGGGTTAGGGTGGGCTTGAGTGGGGCAGGGTTAGGGTGGGCTTGAGTGGGGCAGGGTTAGGGTGGGCTTGAGTGGGGCAGGGTTAGGGTGGGCTTGAGTGGGGCAGGGTTAGGGTGGGCTTGAGTGGGGCAGGGTTAGGGTGGGCTTGAGTGGGGCAGGGTTAGGGTGGGCTTGAGTGGGGCAGGGTTAGGGTGGGCTTGAGTGGGGCAGGGTTAGGGTGGGCTTGAGTGGGGCAGGGTTAGGGTGGGCTTGAGTGGGGCAGGGTTAGGGTGGGCTTGAGTGGGGCAGGGTTAGGGTGGGCTTGAGTGGGGCAGGGTTAGGGTGGGCTTGAGTGGGGCAGGGTTAGGGTGGGCTTGAGTGGGGCAGGGTTAGGGTGGGCTTGAGTGGGGCAGGGTTAGGGTGGGCTTGAGTGGGGCAGGGTTAGGGTGGGCTTGAGTGGGGCAGGGTTAGGGTGGGCTTGAGTGGGGCAGGGTTAGGGTGGGCTTGAGTGGGGCAGGGTTAGGGTGGGCTTGAGTGGGGCAGGGTTAGGGTGGGCTTGAGTGGGGCAGGGTTAGGGTGGGCTTGAGTGGGGCAGGGTTAGGGTGGGCTTGAGTGGGGCAGGGTTAGGGTGGGCTTGAGTGGGGCAGGGTTAGGGTGGGCTTGAGTGGGGCAGGGTTAGGGTGGGCTTGAGTGGGGCAGGGTTAGGGTGGGCTTGAGTGGGGCAGGGTTAGGGTGGGCTTGAGTGGGGCAGGGTTAGGGTGGGCTTGAGTGGGGCAGGGTTAGGGTGGGCTTGAGTGGGGCAGGGTTAGGGTGGGCTTGAGTGGGGCAGGGTTAGGGTGGGCTTGAGTGGGGCAGGGTTAGGGTGGGCTTGAGTGGGGCAGGGTTAGGGTGGGCTTGAGTGGGGCAGGGTTAGGGTGGGCTTGAGTGGGGCAGGGTTAGGGTGGGCTTGAGTGGGGCAGGGTTAGGGTGGGCTTGAGTGGGGCAGGGTTAGGGTGGGCTGGAGTGGGGCAGGGTTAGGGTGGGCTTGAGTGGGGCAGGGTTAGGGTGGGCTTGAGTGGGGCAGGGTTAGGGTGGGCTTGAGTATAGCAGGGTTAGGGTGGGCTTGAGTATAGCAGGGTTAGGGTGGGCTTGAAAGGGGCAGGGTAAGGGTGAGCTTGAGGGGGGCAGGGTTAGGGTGGGCTTGAGTGGGGCAGGGTTAGGATAGGCTGGGAGGAGGACAGGTTAAAGGTAGGCTCGGGGAGAGGACAAGGTGATGGGGGGCTTTGGAATTCTCGACACAGAGACTTGTCCTTGTGTCACCATCGACAGCCAGAATCCAAATGACTGAATGTTTACAGTGAAGATGTGCCTTACCCTCTGCTTCCAACTCTATTGTATCTCCTCACTGAAACTTGCTTTGGGAAATGGCTTCGTTTTAAGTGCTTTATATAGTTCGTTGTGATTGCAGAAGCATATGCAGAGCATAATTTTGAGCTAATATCTCACAGATCGAAATTATGAGGTTTATCACCGTATAATTATGTAGTACTCCTCTAAAATATCAGCAGATCCCATAAAAATCCTCCAGTAACCTCGTGTGGTAGCCAGGGTGAGAGTAAAAATATTGCAATATTCGTGTGTTGCTCAGGAACGCATGACTTGCTCTCTGTGTCCTGTTTACTGCCATCCGGGGCCGTGTTGGGGGTTCATTGTCATGAGTGACTAATATTTAGACCATAAATTTGCAAAATAAGTTGTTTATTAATATTCCAGAGAAGTTGAGTAGTTTTTTTTTTTTTTAAGGGTCTGATGACTTTTACATGTGCATGCCTAATTTCAATTAACACCATGTTTTTTTTCGGATTACAAATGTCGCCTTAATTAATGTCGAACATTAAGACACAGTGCTCAAAATCATGCTTCGGTGGTATTCATGTAATCACAACGAATCGTATAACAAACTAATAACATAAAATAGCCATTTCTCGAAGCTAGTTCCGATGCGGAGCTAAAATGGATATCTTACCTTCTCATTTTGTCATACTGTAACTTTTAACACATTCATAAGGCCGAAAGGTGGTGCGAACAGTAATAATTACCATCCATCAGTACGTAACACTAGGAGCGCTGGAGTAAAGTGTTACACTTATAACGAAGTAGGACCAGCAGAATAAAACAACTATAGTGGTGGTTGCTCCTGTCACGTCTGGAGAGACTGCTCGTCCCTGGACGTTCGTCAAAATTTCTTACAATCATAAACAGAATACAACTTTAAGATCAAGGTAGTTTCATGATGAATGAAGCACACATTTCTGTGACTTGCGATTACTGTTTGTGTGTTTACGGTGAGTTCTACAGCCCTGTTCCAGACCGTGTGTTGTACGAAAGTATTGTGACTCAAAACTCTAGACTTGCGAGCAAGTGACAATTTTTTAAGGATACAAACTTTACCAGACTTCGACTCAGTATGCGAGTTTGAACTGACAGCTAACGTTAACTTATCCCTGATTCAAATCACTTCCAACGAAGGAAGTCACAGCTTTGGGCTCATAGTATATTGGTTCTTAATATACGTGTTTTGACCACCGACTAAAAATTTGGAAAGTGGTGTTAAACACATTCTAAATGGTCCACTTCAATGTAGCAAAAACGTAGCAGATGGAGAGTAACGAAATGTTTCCTCTCATGCTTAGTAAGAGCAATTGCCTTTCGGGTGTGCAGCCTGCATACTACTACTTCACCACTTCCTAGGCAGTGGCAGGTATCCAAGGAGTACAGTATGTGGTACGACGCTCACTTAGGCTAATATGCCGAGATCAGAAAAGCATGACGGACAATAATGAGGAAGAAAATTACGCACGAGTAATCTAAAGACGACCAGTCTGAAATATTACGAATAAAATTCATTAAATATTGCTCCAGATCTACCTCAAGTTGTACAGAGAAGGTACACCTTTATCTTATAAAATCATGATTATAGTATCTAAGGTAATCAGGACTGGTTTAGTAGGGTCAAGACAGTGACAAACCTCCTCGTAGTCGGAGGCAAGACGGGCAAAACGCTGCTCCTCCAGCCTCAGGCGACGTATGCCGCTGGGGAGCCGCCCCTGACCTGCAAATGTTCAGTATATCACAAGATTTAGATATAAGTTCATCACAAAAAATAAATAATTTCATACGTTGTTTCTGTAACCGAACAACAAGTATCTTGGGGGAGGCTGGATCATGCTTACACTGGCCTGAGGACAGGCGTAACTCATGCCTGGGAGGACCAAGCCTTCCCCTCTGGTGGAGGCGAGGTGGCCCCACCCCACTGAGTCGCCTCGTCACCCTCCTGAGGCGGCCGCGCGTCACACACCGCCGTTGGGCGGTAACCAATCCTGACAAAGTCTGGGTGGGTGTGGCTGCGTCGGGAAGAGGCTCTGGAGACGCCAGCGAAGGACGGCAGGCGTGCCTAGCATCATTATCAGTTTCATCTGCATCTTCGGCAAGATCCTCTGGCTGGACCTCGGCAGAAGGCGAGGGTAGTAAGGGAGGAGAGCGTCCAGTTTCACCAGCGGGAACACAATTTTCATTTAGGTTACGAGGTGAAGTGATGTTCTTGTAAAATGGCATCCCAACGCCCTAGGCGACTATGGGGAATCAATGCCAAGCTAAGAATACACACCTCAGGGAATCACTGGAGAAGTAGGAGGTGTGGTGGACGCCAACATGGGATGATGGTGTGGCAGTAAACACCACAGCTTATGCACTCGCGCAGCCACGCCAATGTTTACTCACTCGGTACCTCCTAGCGTAGCGCCCAACATCCCGGGCGAACGACCATCCATTAATTTCTTTGATATCTAGACATCTTTTGGATCCTTACTCAAGCGCTTTTCTAGTTTAGCAAATTACCTCCTCTTTACAACCGCTCACCAGCGACCAGAAAGTGTTCTGTGACGATATAATCGTCAGTTATAATTCAATTTCACTGCGCATAATTAGCGAACTTAATCATTCAAGCGATCACAGGTTTCCATCACATTTGTAGGAAACTGTTGCTAATATGAATAAAGACACAAAGTAATTTATCTCCTAATTCCTCCAGAAATGTGTGCGGACATGCGCGTTGTCTTGTCCTCTTCTAAATTACGGTGGACGGTGTAATTTATTCTACAAGCATACGCAAGGGAGGGAGAGTCCCGTGCAAGTCACGTGCGAGGAAAGGCCTGATGCAGGTCACACAGTAGGAGACATGCAAGTCACTTGGGAGGGAGGGTCCGGTGCAAGCCACACGTGTGGGGCTTGGTGACAACGAGAAGCATAGTGAAGGTTACACGGGTAAGAACGTGTGATGGTCATACGCGAGGGAACATGTGTATGCCACACGGGAGGGAGGGATCTGATGCATGTTACAGAAAAGGAAAAGACCTGATGTAGGTTATACGGGGAGTGGTGTAGCGCAGGTTCAATGGGAGGGAGGGCTTGATGCACGTCATACGAAATGGAGAAACCAGGTGCAGATCACACGGGAGGAAGGGGCTTAGTAAAAGGGAACACATGTGGAAGGGGCATGGCGCAGGTCACACAGGAAAAGACCTACAGGTCATAAGCGTCATGCCGGGGGTAAAAATATGTTACATGTTAGGGTTACGCAGCTGTCGACGGAGGAGGTTGGAAAGCGAACTCCTCTGATATCTCGAAATTGCTGGCGAACTTATCCAATTCTTGTGTTGATCGTTATGTGACTTGAGAATCTTATTAGTTTCTTTGCGCACTATGAATCCTTGATGTCCAAGATACGACACGATCACCGACACTCGCTACGATGCTTTTAACACCTACTCATACTATGCCTTGAGTGCAACTGATGAAATGTTTCGAGCCTGTATCCAGGTATGAAATGGAAACCCTAGACTCGAAACAGTTTCGAGTCGAGTGAAATGTAATCTTTTTCAGGAGTCCGTAGTAAAAGTTTGAATGAGTCCGATTAAACATTACTAATGTTTAAGGGCCTTAGTATTCTTTTTTCCTCTCTCTAAAAAGAAAAATATAGTTTCATGCATTTGAAAAGCTACCCACATTGATGCTTTAAATGGACTAAATGTGGAAACGGTTAAGTTTGTCCGCACTCCCCATCACTGTAGTTCGGTAATCTAGCATTGCTTCTAAGGCATAGTGATTTAATATTACTGCTTATACCATTGCAATACCTCTAAAGTTTCTATCTACTTTTCATCTTAATAACGGAAGATGTATTAGTGTAATTCTTTCTATGAATATTACCTGACTATATCATGGTTCGCTCTACATGCTTCGAATTGTCAATGGCGGTGACACAATAGTAATATAATTACTGTATGGTTAGAAGTTAGCGACTGTGATCAATACCATGGACATTGCATAACGAACCATTGAGATGGCATTCAATAACGGATCACAGAGATAAAACTTACTCTCTTTAGATAACGTATTTTGAAATATGTAAACAGTAGATTGTAAACAAGCTTATCTTACATGACCTGTTAGATGTTGAATATATCCTTTTACTATTCTGACTCTATTTGTTGACCAGCTTATGAGCTACATATGCACTTTATAAGTTGATCAGCTCTAAAACAAACAGTATCTCATCTAGCTACTACACTATTCAACATCTGCCCTTCCTTCAAGTTACGAGACGTTATTCACACTGAATTACCCTACGTTCTTGTCCTTGTTAGTACTTATTCTTTACGGTGTAACGCAAAATGTGCGCTGACACAAATCGTTCATTTATGTTGCTTACCGACAACTGGGGACAGAGTCATAGACAACGTATGAATAGTTTGAAATTATAGGACGACTGATGGAAAATACATTGAAGAAAATAGAGCTCCATTACAAAGAAAAGGGAAATTATTTTTACTTTAAGGGGCAAGGAAGAGTTTCTTCAGCCCAATTGCCCTTGCTTCAATGTGGTAGGGTTATGTCAAATCATTTGTTTTATCAGAAAATAAATGCCTCATTGGTTTTCAAAAACTGAAAACATTATAAGTTTATATTTCCTAAGGAAAATGGACTGGGTTCGAATCAGGACAGAGAATGATCTTCCTAGGTAGGAAAATGCAAGTGATGAGCTTGGTGTAACGTGAGGTCAGCCGTTAACAAACATTTAGTCAATGCACTAGCTAAACATGCCCCAATCAAGGCCATTTCGGATGACTGAAAAAAAAAAAGATTAATCAGGGTTCCGTAGGAGATTGTAACTTTACAAGGGAAGCAAAGTCATGTGAAAAGGAAAAGAGAAAAGAAGAAAGATAATTCCACAGCTTAGCCAATCCTCGAGTGGCCGATCTCTACATACAAACTGTGGCAAGCAGCTGCCACACGCTTGCCATGGGTTCAAACTTTGGTGGCGGGGAGACATGCTGATAGCTCATGAGAACAACAGTCAAGGTAATACCTACAGAATAAAGAGAAAACACCAGTATTGCGGCAGATGGAAAGGGAAGGCTAAAGAGAAGCGATCCAGGAGAGATATCGAGGAGGGCTTTTTTTTTTTTTTTTTTTTACGGCATCAATAAAACACTCCCAGGTTTTGGGAAGCAAATTTTGTGATGTTGCTTATGGAAGAGTTTCCAGGACAGACTGAAGGCTATTGCTATGCCTAGCATATTTATGCTATTACAGGGTTGAACTGTGGTGTTATGGGATTGAACAGAGGGAAACATAAGATTGTTAAGAGATATAAGAAGTAACTGCGTTTTACAGTTTTAAATGTAACCTTTCTAATCACAGATGCTGCCTATGTCCGAAATAAGAGAAAAGATGATCAATGCCAGAAAGTGAACGAACACTACAGGAACGAGGGGAGTAAAAGGGAGTTGGGGTAAGTAAAGTGGAATCTTCATCTTGAATCAATAGGGTTAAAAGTGCAAGACAAAAATATTTTACGAGGAGAAGAGAATAGGCTACAAGAAAAAACCCTGATGAACAACACTATTGATAAGATAAGAGGTAGAAGTCGCTCCATCGCCAACTGAATGTGAAAAGCTCAAAACAAAGGTGATCTGTCAAAATTACATAATTTTTCTATATATACAAAATATTCTAGATCTTCCATTTCTATTGAGAAAAGAAAGTCAATAATCATGATCACTTCAACATTACTGTAGTTTAGAATACTGGTCGAATTCTCGTAAAATGAAAAACAGCTGTTGTACTGGCTGTCTATTAAGATAACATAAAATAACTAATAGCAACAATGAAGGGAGTGCTGTTTAATTATTATCATAATTATCATCATTATCTGTAGATCCAGAAAATTTCGTAACTGTAAACCTTATGTCAATGTATTAAGGAACTTAGAGAAAATGTCATTTCATTGGTGACAGTAAACAGTAAAATCTACTTAAATATACATTTATCATCTTCATTTTGAAGGACTAAAGGGAGTGAGAATAATTGTCAGAGTATACAAATAACTACCGTTAGTGAGTTTGATGAATCCCACATAACTTGGAGGGGAGGCGGTTTCTCACAGCGATAAGCCCCTGCGTGAAGTATGCATTAACTGTATGGTTTCTTGTGTGTGTGTGTGTTTGTGTGTGTGTAAAAGGGGATAGGGTAGGACGAGGAGATATCTGTTTGTGTACGTAACTTATCGCGTAGCCATGCCCCTATCGGACAGAGAGATAAGGTGCCATGGAATCACTAAAACAACCACACACACTAGCAAATAAACAAGGGACCTCTGGATCGTAGCCAGTGTTGTCCAATATTTGTCTAGCCTGTACGATACTTTAGTATTACTGACGTATAGGTGCTATTTGTCATATTTGTCGGGAATGTTGTAACTCACAGGTAAGTATATGGTAAACATTATCACTACAGCAACTATATGGGGGAAGGCTGTGGCAACTCCACGGAGGAAGTGTGGTATGAGGGAGGTTTATCCATCCCCCTCCTCTCTCCACTAAACCCGCCATCACTCGGGTGGCATGGGGGGAGAGAGCCAATTATTGGGTACTCTTGTAAGATTGTTCAGCTAGTAAGCAAATTATCATATTGTAACAATCATGTAAGTGAATTAGTGCGTAAAATCGTCTGTGGCATGTATCATGAGTGTAGCTGTAGGTTAAATTATAGATATTAAATGGTTAAACTCTTAGAGCGCATGAGATCGCCTGTATAGTAGATCCCATATACGACGAAGCCAAGTGCAAAATTTACTATTTACGGTGCTCAACCAAGAACATAAAGAGACAGTATCAAATAATGACGCCACGAAAATGTATCGAGTGTGGAAGAGTGAATTAATTCACCAAGGAAACTGAAATAATCGCCTTGGTAACCCAACATGTATCGAGTGTGGAAAAGTCAAGTAATGCACCACGGAAACTGAAATAATCGCCTCGGTAACCCAACACGCATCCCATGTCACACAGTACACAGACGAGACTCAACTGCCAGTGACTACCGCCACCTTGGAAATCCTCCCCTCTTGTTTTTTTATTTTTTTTTTTTCCAAAAGAAGGAACAGAGAAGGGGGCCAGGTGAGGATATTCCCTCAAAGGCCCAGTCCTCTGTTCTCAACGCTACCTTGCTAATGCGGGAAATGGCGAATAGTTTGAAAGAAAAGAAAAAGAAAGATATATATATATATATATATATATATATATATATATATATATATATATATATATATATATACACACACACACTTGTTCGCCTTCATCCATGTACTTAAATACAGTTGTTGCCTAACAAAAAACAAAAACATTAAACAACTGATGAGAGCAACATCGTGTTTTGTGTTAGTCTCCCTTCAAGTTTACGTTAGAAAAAGTGGGTTACCGGAAGAATATTTGATTTCATTGGTAATATTCACGTGTTTACCGTCACACTCATGCAGAAACGCATTTAACATCTCTTGGTGAAGTGGCAGATTGTCGTTTGTCATTCCTCAGTGCTTCACTGTAAATGCTCTAACCTTTTGTTACTGCATGCGAAAAGCCTATCTGTGACCGCTTGTGTACTTACCGCAACGTGACAGTTGACATGGCTAAGCATACGGCGTTTAGAGTGTAAACTGATTAAAAAGTATCACTGAACCTTTGTCCCCATTTTAACTGCAGTCACAGACGTTTTTCTAAATCGACGCCAGTTTATGTGTACATGCATGAGGGACAGTTGTGTGTTGTGCAGTCGTTTGGGATCTGCGAGAGTTATTTGGGACGCAACACAGCAGCTTTCTGCTATGATTTATTTTTAGTTCAGCTGAGGGAGAAAGGTCAATCCTAGTTGCGTGTGAGAATTAGTACACCGTAGTCTGTAAGGAGGGTCTGACATGTAATGTGTATGTATGTAAATCGTATTTTTAATATATTGTTCAAAGCTATAAACGCAATCTAGCTGGATCAATTTTGCGCAGGACCAACATGCGTTATAACTACATATCTACTGGTTTACTTAATAAAATAACCTTTTGGAGAAGCCAAGAAGAAACTGGAGGAATTAAGAGGATGGAGTCTTTAATAATTAAGAGGATGGGGTCTTTAATAAAAGAAAAACGAGAATTAATATAGCTTCGTTGATGCTTCTGTGAGGACAAGCTCATATGGTGGTATGTGTCAGCTTGACGAAACTAGCACTTACAAGCTATTTAGCACTTAAGAGTCTCACTTGTTAAATATAGCCTTTAAGTGATCTTGGTGACGTACTTCTATAATATAATGGTTGTTGGTGGAGACGTGAGCAAGCCTTTGCGGAGAAATGCTTAATTCGTCATACAACTAAATATTCTGGAAACGTAATAGTACTATGTTTATCAGGTACAGTATACATGTAAAAAGAACTAGATATAATATACGGAAACACTAAAATTTCTTTCTTGTACCACACAACGTTTGTGATGTGTGTGTGTGTGTGTGTGTGTGTGTGTGTGTAAAGCTGTATTCTCGATCTCGAGGTGGGAGTGGGTACTAACAAAGTGGCTAAGGTATGAAAACAGATCATTTCATGGTAGGCAACGTAAACATCTATATTACAGAGGTTTTCACTCTCAAATTATCCGTTACCTGTTAACATCATTCGCATGGCTTGAAATAGTTGCCTTCCTGTACTGTCCCACATCATGTAATTTGCGATGCTTTCAATGTTTCTATATAAGTTTATGATATACAAAAACCAGAAAGTAAAATCGGAAAAATCAGATAATGAATGATGGAGTTTTAGAATGCCCTAAGTATCAATAAACCTTAGCAAATATGAAATAACATATTTTGCTGCTGAGAATGTATAAGTCATCTACTTCCACTCGCTAAGGAAGATCCCTAAAGGCTGCATTGCGCTCAGCAGAAAAAGCATGAAGGACTTCACCGTGGGTGTAAAAATCACCCTCGACAAAACTGCAACATCATGTATCCACGTTACCCCAAGTACTGGGTGTAGCGCAGCCTTAAAGATGAGGGAACTCTTGGATTAAAGGTCCCGGGGTTGTAGGATGATCAATACGCGCGTTGCAGATGGCGACTACGAGACACAGGTGCAGGGGGTAGCCAAACCTCCCATTCTTATATTTCGGTTTCTAAAAGATGGGAATGATGGAACCGAGCCTCCTTGGTGCAGCGGTTAGCGTTCCTGACCATGACGCATTCACGGGCCGCCCAGGGTTGGGCGCATATGTTCGAATACTGGTTACGGCAGTCGGTCCACAGTCAACCCAGCTTTTTATCCACCCCTACGGGTTCGTCGATAAAATGGGCACTTGGCTCAGGATAGGGTATATATATATTTTGCTTTGTCGCTGTCTCCCGCGTTAGCGAGGTAGCGCAAGGAAACAGACGAAAGAATGGCCCAACCCACCCACATACACATGTATATACATACACTTCCACACACGCACATATACATACCTATACATCTCAACGTATACATATATATACACACACAGACATATACATATATACACATGTTACATAATTCATACTTTCTGCTTTTATTTATTTCCATCACCACCTCGCCACACATGGAATAACAACCCCCTCCCCCCTCATGTGTGCGAGGTAGCGCTAGGAAAAGACAACAAAGGCCCCATTCGTTCACACTCAGTCTCTAGCTGTCATGTAATAATGCACCGAAATCACAGCTCCCTTTCCACATCCAGGCCCCACAGAACTTTCCATGGTTTATATATATATATATATATATATATATATATATATATATATATATATATATATATATATATATATAGAGAGAGAGAGAGAGAGAGAGAGAGAGAGAGAGAGAGAGAGAGAGGGGATAGGGATAGGGGAGAAAGAATACTTCCCACGTATTCCCTGTGTGTCGTAGGCTGCAACTAAAAGGGGAGGGAGCGGGGGGCTGGAAATCCTCCCCTCTTGCTTTTTTTTTTTTTTTTAATTTTCCAAAAGAGGGAACAGAGAAGGGGGCCAGGTGAGGATATTCCCTCAAAGGCCCAGTCCTCAGTTCTCAACGCTACCTCGCTAATGCGGGAAATGGCGAATATTATGAAAGAAAAATATATATATATATATATATATATATATATATATATATATATATATATATCATTATCATTATACTTAATCGCTGTTTCCCGCGTCAGCCATGTAGCGCAAGGAAACAGAAGAAGAATGGCCCATCCACACACACACACACACACACGCGCGTCCATGCACGCACATATACACGTCAACACATACATACATATACATACATATACAGGCATATACATATATACACATGTACATATTCATACTTGCTTGCCTTCATCCATTCTGTCGCTACCTCACCAAACAGGAAAACAGCGTCGCTACCCCCCGCTTCAGCGAGGTAGCGCCAGGAAAACACACAAAAAGGCCACATTCGTTCACACTCAGTCTTTAGCTGTCATGTGCAATGCACCGAAACCACAGCTCCCTATCCACATCCAGTCCCTACAGACCTTTCCATGATTTACCCCAGACGCTTCACATGCCCTGGTTTAGTCCAGAGACAGCACGTCGATCCCGGTATACGACATCGTTCCAGCACGTCGATCCCGGTATACGACATCGTTCCAATTCACTCTATTCCTTGCACGCCTCTCACCCTCCTGTATGTTCAAGCCCCGATCGCTTAGTATGGGATGGCCTTGATTAGGGCCTCAGCTGCCCCAGCCGTCTCAGCTAAAAAAAAAAAAAAAAAGGGGGGGGGGGGGGTGCTCATCCTCCTCGAAGACATAATGTGGAAGGATGTAACCAAGATGAGAAGTGAGAGATTGGTAGTATGTTGAGAAAAGGAACCAAAATATTCTAGATCTGAGTGATACTAACAAACAAAAAACTAGGATAAGGAGAAAGAAGAGTTTAAGACTTTTAGGAGTAAACTCAGAAGTTAGTGTGAGGAAGAGGGCTACGGAAGGGGTAGCACTGCTACTGAAGGAGGAGTTTTGAGATTGTGTGAACCTGTTAGAAAGTAAGCCCCACACTGATGTGGGTAAAAATGAAAGTGGATCACAAGAGGTGGGTGACTGCTAGCACTTATGCTCCTAGATACAAGAGGAATGAAGAGGTGAGACGGGTGTTTCAGAAGAAGCTGAGTGGTGTGTCACCCATTTTTATGTGTGAGATCAGGAATAAGTGATGGTTGATTTGAATAAGAGTGGGCAATGTGGCAGCTGAGGGTATAATGGGGGGGGGGAGGGTATGGGGTATTCAGTGTTATGAATGAAAATGGTTCAAAGTATGTGGAGTTGTGATCTCAACAAGGACCGGTAACTGGGAATACCTGATGTAAAAAGGGAGACATACATAAGAATGCATGCTAAGTGGGAGATTACTGGATTATAAACTAACTGATACGCATGCAGAAGAGAAACTATTAGATGTTAATGTAGTGACAGGAGCAACTGGTGGGATATCTAATCATTAGTTGGTGGGGGAAAGGGTGAAGATTTTTAGAGGCTTTTAGAAATGAGTAAATGATATGAGTAAGAAGAAGGATGTGAAATGAGTGAGCTTGGAAAAGAGGATTGAGTAGAGATTGATTGTAGACTGACAGAAAGTGAGAGTAAATGAAGTTGGAGGAGTGGGTGAGGAATGAGAAATACTGTGTGAAGCAGTGTTGTAATTAGCAAGAGAAATGTGTGGCACATGAGAGGCTGACGTGTGAGTTAGGGTAGTAAGTGGTGGGATGAAGACATTAAACTGCTAGTGAAACAGAAAGGAGAGGTGGATGGGTGTTAATTGCAGGAAAGAACTGTGAGTGACTGGAAGATGTACAAGAGACCTCACAATGCCCTGACATCACAACGGCAACATAAAACAGTACATAAATGGAACAACGGCATACTCAGACCAGAATATCAACAACTTCTTAGAAGTCTTTCATCATGCTTTCAACCCCAGACCCACACAAATCCAGCTCACACACTACAGTCACCTTGAATGGACAATCGTTCCCACTGAACAAAACAACCATTCTAAGCATCACATGTGAAACACATGGCACTCACTCTTCTCACCAATGACATCAACAAAAAAGCAACAAACCGATACCCTCAAAAAAAAAAAAGAAAAAGAAAAAAGAAAAAAGAAAAAAGAAAAAAAAAAAGAAAAAGATTCCCTCAACATATTCTACAGATAATTCGGCCATAACCCTTTAATCTATGCCTCACTCACTTGGTCTTCCATCTTCTCAAAAGCAAATACTATGTAAAAAAGCTGCAAATCACATAAAATAGTGCGCTGAGAACAATCACACTTCAGAACGATCCCACTTCAAAAACTACTATTCACAGGTTCCCCCAAACCCTAATAAATATCAACCTTCATGCCCATGATACAACTACCATAACAATAACACCAAGTACTTACAAATCATTTGCCCAACACTCTCAGCATAAAATGCCCACACAACTTTACTACACCTTAAGACCTATGGTTGCAAATGGTGTACATGGCTAGTTTCCCAAGCACTGCAGGAGCCTTATCAAGATAAAAGGGACTCCTGGGACAGGAAGTAAATATGTAGGCATATTTCTATATCAATCTATCTATCTAAATTTCATCATTCATCTGTAGCTACCCATGGACCAAACTATACCAGTCCTGAGATAAATTACCCCATGCCATTCTAAAGGATCCTACAGCCTAAGACTGCACTATTTCTGATAACAGGAAAATGTAGACTCCTTCAAAGTGAAAAGTTCTTTGACAAGACTGTACTCCCAATGATATAGCCTCAGTTAACTTTTCACTCATAATGCAACCTTGAGCAGGCACAGCCTGGTAACATCATATATATATGATGGGAAGTGAGTCAGTTGTTGTTCGCTGATGATACAGTGCTGGTGGCTGATTCATGTAAGAAACTGCAGAAGCTGGTGACTGAGTTTGGTAAAGTGAGTGAAAGAAGAAAGTTGAGAGTAAATGTGAATAAGAGCAAGGTTATTAGGCACAGTAGGGTTGAGGGTCAAGTCATCTGTGAGGTTGAATGGAGAAAAACTGGAGGAAGTAAAGTGTTTTAGATATCTGGGAGTGGATCTGGCAGTGGATGGAACCATGGAAGTGGAAGTAAAATCATAGGGTGAGGGAAGGGGCGAAAATTCTGGGAGCCTTGAAGAATGTTTGGAAGTCGAGAACATTATCTCGGAAAGCAAAAATGGCTATGTTTGAAGGAATAGTGGTTCCAACAATGTTGTATGGTTGCGAGGCATGGGCTATGGATAGAGTTGTGCGCAGGAGGGTGGATGTGCTGGAAGTGAGATCTTTGGGAACAATATGTGGTGTGAGGTGGTTTGATCGAGTAAGTAATGTAAGGGTAAGAGATATGTGTGGAAATAAAAAGAGTGTGGTTGAGAGAGCAGAAGAGGGTGTCTTGAAATGGTTTGGGCACATGGAGAGAATGAGTGAGGAAAGATTGACCAAGAGGATATATGTGTCAGAGGTGGAGGGAACGAGGAGAAGTGGGAGACTAAATTGGAGGTGGAAAGATGGAGTGAAAAAGATTTTAAGTGATCGGGGCCTGAACATGCAGGAGGGTGAAAGGCGTGCAAGGAATAGAGTGAATTGGAACAATGTGGTATACCGGGGTCGATGTGCTGTCAATGGATTGAACCAGGGCATGTGAAGCGTCTGGGGTAAACCATGGAAAGCTCTGTGGGGCCTGGATGTGGAAAGGGAGCTGTGGTTTCGGTGCATTATTACATGACAGCGAGAGACTAAGTGTGAACGAATGGGGCCATTGGAATGGTGTGGTATACTGTGGTCGACATGCTGTCAATGAACATGTACATGTGTATATACGTATATGTCTGCGTATGTATATGTATGTATATGTTGAAATGTATAGGTATGTATATGTGTGTGTGTGGGCGTTTAGGTATATCCATGTGTATGTGGGTAGGTTGGGCCATTCTTTCATCTGTTTCCTTGTGCTACCTTGCTAACGCAGGAGACAGTGACAAAGTATAATAAATTAAGCAAAATTAATAATATATATATTTTCTGTCTTTCTTTTAAACTATTCGCCATTTCCCGCATTAGCGAGGTAGCGTTAAGAACAGAGGACTGGGCCTTTTTTGGAATATCCTCACCTGGCCCCCTCTGTTCCTTCTTTTGGAAAAAAAAAAAAAAAAAAAAAAAAAAAAAAAAAAAAAAAAAAAACGAGAGGGGAGGATTTCCAGCCCCCCGCTCCCTCCCCTTTTAGTCGCCTTCTACGACACGCAGGGAATACGTGGGAAGTATTCTTAATCCCCCATCCCCAGGGATAATATATATATATATTATCCCTGGGGATAGAGGAAGAAGAATACTTCCTACGTTTTCCCTACATGTCGTAGAAGGTGACTGAAAGGGGAGGGGGCGGGTTGTCAGAAATCCTCCCCTCCTGTTTTAATTTTTCCAGAAGACAGAACAGAGTAGGGGGTCAAGTGACGATGTTCCCTCTAAGGTTCGGTCCTCTGTTTTAAATGCTAACTTGCTAACATGGAAAATGGTGAATATATATGAAAAATATTATATATTATATATCTATTTATATATTCATTTTACTTTGTCACTGTCTCCCGTGATAACGAGGTAGTGCAAGGAAACAGACGAAAGAATGGCCCAACCCACCCACATACACATGTATATATATATACACGTCCACACATGCACATATACATACCTATACATCTCAACGTATACATATATATACACACACAGACATATACATATATACACATGTACATAATTCATACTGTCTGCCTTTATTCATTCCCATTGCCACCCCGCCACACATAATATAACAACACGCTCCCCATGCATGTGCGCGAGGTAGTGCTAGGAAAAGACTACAAAGGCTACATTCATTCACAATCAGTCTAGCTGTCATGTAATAATGCACCGAAACCACAGCTCCCTTTCCACACCCAGGCCCCACAGAACTTTTCATGGTTTTCCCCAGACGCTTCACATGCCCTGGTTCAATCCATTGACAGCACGTCGACCCCGGTATACCACATCGATCCAATTCACTCTATTCCTTGCCCACCTTTCACCCTCCTGAATGTTCAGGCCCTGATCACTCAAAATCTTTTTCACTCCATCTTTCCACCTCCAATTTGGTCTCCCACTTCTCCTCGTTCCCTCCACCTCCGACACATATATCCTCTTGGTCAATCTTTCCTCACTCATTCTCTCCATGTGCCCAAACCATTTCAAAACACCCTCTTCTGCTGTGGTGTGAGGTGTGAGGTGGTTTGATCGAGTAAGTAATGTAAGGGTAAGAGAGATGTGTGGAAATAAAAAGAGCGTGGTTGAGAGAACAGCAGAGGGTGTTTTGAAATGGTTTGGGCACATGGAGACAATGAGTGAGGAAAGATTGGCCAAGAGGATATATGTGTCGGAGGTGGAGGGAATGAGGAGAAGTGGGAGACCAAATTGGAGGTGGAAAGATGGAGTGAAAAAGATTTTGTGTGATCGGGGCCTGAACATACAGGAGGGTGAAAGGAGGGCAAGGAATAGAGTGAATTGGATCAATGTGGTATACCGGGGTTGACGTGCTGTCAGTGGATTGAATCAGGGCATGTGAAGCGTCTGGGGTAAACCATGGAAAGCTGTGTAGGTCTGTATATTTGCGTGTGTGGACGTATGTATATACATGTGTATGGGGGTGGGTTGGGCCATTTCTTTCGTCTGTTTCCTTGCGCTACCTCGCAAACGCGGGAGACAACGGCAAAATATATATATATATATATATATATATATATATATATATATATATATATATATATATATATATATATTCATTTTTATTTTATTTATTATACTTATATATATAAATATATATATATATATATATATATATATATATATATATATATATATATATATATATATATATATATATATTATATATATATATATATATATATATATATGTACATATTCATACCTGCTGCTTTCATCCATTCCTGTCAATACCCTGCCACACATGAAATAGCACACACACACACCCACAGCTGCCACTGCCACAAATTTGGAAATGACAAAAAGCCCACATTCATTCACACTTAGTCTCTAGCTGTAAGGTGTAATGCACCTGATTGCCATTTCATGCATCAGCAAGGTAGCACTAAGAAACAGATGAATGGCCTATCCACTCATATACACATATATATACAGAAACACCTATATATGCACATATGCATACATATACAAATACATATCAACATATACATACGTATACACAGAACATATACATATATACACATGTACATGTTCATATTTGCTTGCCCTCATCCATTCCACCCAACAAGAAACAGCATTGGTACCCCCTAGGGACAGGGAAGAAAGAATTCTATCCTCATGCATGCCTTGCGTTTTGTTAAGTAACTAAGAGAGGTGGAACCATGGGGCAGGAAACCCTACCCTTCATGTATTTCAGCTTCATCCATCCAGATTCTGGTATGCTAACTGACATGCATTAGCATAATCTAAAGATTTTCCTTCATTTATGGCAAAGTGTTCCTAGTTGTTTCTTTACCTTTAAAATCATACATTATTCAACTTTCCACCTCTAAGTTGGGAAGTTTCACCACATCTTACACTATCCTGATTTTGTGTGTAAGTAGTGTTATAATTACCTCTTTATATGGATTGGGAGTGAATTTTGTAGTCATGAAGACCATCTTATAACCTCACACAACCATTCAAACTTTTGAATTCAAGTGAGTTTACTCCATACCCTATTAATGCTGTTACCACAAAAGAAATGTCTAACATCCTGTGTAACACTTCGTTTGCTCATGTGTCAAACTGAATATAACTTCCTTAGGTTACACACTGGTTTATACTGATATAAAATCCATCATGAGCTAAAAGGTGGTTATCATGTCTCTTCATTTTTTCTATCAAAAGGATTGTTTCAGTACATTAGCTTTTACTTTTAACTCACCAATAACATCAATACCAGTTATTAACCATTTAACTGAGTCCTTTCTAAAATGACAGTATGCTTCTTAACACTGTACATGGATGTTGCATATTCTAAGATGAATTTTAAAAGTCCTGCTTTTCACTTTGTTCACACATTTGATACCTAACTCTTGACATTTGTTTTCATCCATGATAGATCTACTGATCCAATTCAATAGCTCATTACCGGCATACATATGCTGCAAATGCTCTGCACCTACAGTTTCGGCAAAGTAAATCAAACAGTCCTGATTCACAGCAATTTTTCTGTCAGCTCTTTTATGTATAAACATTTATAAAACAAAACAAAGCTTACATAAATACTAACACTTTAGTACTCTGTCATGTTACCTCTAGCTCTGAAGACCTGTCTCAGACTGTTTGACATTAAATCTAACAATCTCCTGAGGTATTTGGTATTCATATCTTGTGTCCACATCCTCTTGATTCTATGTTGCAGCCTGGGAATGATGCACTTTTGCGCAATGCTAGCTTATTTTGAATCCAAGTTCAAGCAATTTCCTATTGGAATTGCCATGCCAGTCCAACACTTTCACATTTTTCTTCCTGAGCCTCTGCATTACTGATCTTGCTTAGGCTAGGGTGAAAGGTGCAACATCTTGCTTGAAAGCAATGGTACCATGAAAATCATAAATATACAACAAATGATCATTCAGCACTGACTTGTAATGTTCTCCATTCATGTAATAATTTCAAGGGAGAAAATACATCCCCCACTCCACCCTTACCATCACACAATCACAATTCTTTATCATTTTCAATGGTAATGTTCTCCATTCATATAATAAGGGAGAAAATACATCCCCCACTCCACCTCTCTCACCCCCTTAACATCACACAATCACAATTCTTTGCCGTTTTCAAAAGTAATGTTTTCCATTCATATAATAATTTCAAAGGATGAAAATACAACCCCAACTACACCCTCTCACCCCCTTATCATCACATAATCACAATTCTTTAATGTTTCAATGCGTAATGAGGTGAGTAGCAGCTATCACTTGGTTGCTTGACCCTTCCACACCCTCTTGTGATGCATTTAAAGAAATTTCATCACTCTACATAACTTTACACCACTGTGAAACTGTTAGATCTTTTTCTAAGGGGAAAAGCTAAGCATATGATACACATCTGATGTGTGAGGTTTCTTGGCGGCACAATGTGACAGCAGCTTCAAATCCTTCTGAAAGTAATGTATCATTCTGTCTGACATATTGGTCTTCCTGGGCTGCACAGACCTGACTTTCTGGCAAGGACTAAGTCGGAAGTTTAAATAGTTGTCCGAATGCTGGACTCAGTTCTGCCAATAGGTCTTAATATTTTGCTTGTAAACATTTTCTTGTTTCCAAGAAAGAATAAAGGCCTTTTCTTCCTGGGACAACTTCTTACAATCAATGGTTTGTCATTGGTAAGGGAAAAATATCACCTGGAACCGGAATAGCAAAAATATCACTAAACAAGGACAGTGAGCAAAAGCCGCATCCCTCCACTCTCAATAACACTGGGTAACTGAGGTGGTAAATTATGTTCAGCTGACTTTGAAGACTACATCCCACTGCTAGATATGTGATTTCTCCTCCAGGGTAAATTGGATTTCTTTTGTGGAGACTGTAATTTAGAGATCAATATTTAGACTTAGCTCCCTGAACACTATGAAAATATTTTCATACAGTTCCTTTACAGTTTTATAAGGCAGCAACTTTACTGCCTTTTCATGAGCCAGTCTAGTTCTATTTTTTCTTTCTGATATTTAATTCTAATCTTATCATATCACCAAATTGGCTCATTACTAGGTCACTTCCAAAACTAATTCTATATGACTCTTCTCTAAGAGTGCAGGTATTTCTCTTTTGGAAGCCACAAAAGCTCTCATACTTCACCTCTAGCTATCCCCTCAATCATTACAAATATATCTTTGTAGTCATGTAGATGCTTCTTTAGTCTGGTCACATCTGAATCCAATTCATGGATAATTTATTCCTGCTTTAATACTGACACAAGCTTTCCTTTTGCCACAGAATTCCTAGCATTCCTGGATGAAATTTACAATCAGTCATCCCCTTTCTCCTGAAAATCTTCTCTCCATTTTCCTACTTTCTGTGTTTCTCCCTCCTATCACAATCTTAACTGCATAACATTCTCTTTCCATTGCTCCAATTCCTCCCAAAGCTTCATCCAACAAATTTTTGAACTAATTGCAAAGCACATTTCTCTGATTAAATGACTTTGGTCTAGTCCATTTATTCTTCTACTTTTTAATCTCTTTGATTACGTATCTATCCAACTACAATTATGCAAGGTGCACATCACTGTTTGCTCTAATTTTCAATTTGCTTGGCAAGGTTTATAGCCTGAATTTATTGCCATAGGAATCAGAGGAAAAGATGCATTCCAAAACAAAGACATACAAAAGGTATGGAGTGAGAAGAAATCACCAGAAGAAAAAGCATCAAAAACTGTTAAGATAATACAGCCAATGAGATATATATCCAGTTGCAAAACTGGCATATATCCCACATTGTGGGATACATGCCAGAAGAGAAACATGCTAAGATCTATCATAGTTTAGTTGAAGATATAAGGACCTCAAATGAATGATTTGGAGTATTCACTTAAGCAATGAAGGCAAAATTGGATGTCATTATCATGAGGATACCTGGATGAATCTTTGCCTAATAAGTGTATAGGAAGCATGCCAGCAGTTACAAAGAGACATGCTAAGCATAAATATCTAGATTTGTCATTATACGCCATCCAACATGACAGCCTGCCAGTGGTTGCAATGCAAATGAAAAGTGACCTTCAGTGAGGCTGTATCATTGTTTGGTGATGAGAGAGAGTTCAGTCACATTGAAGAAATTCTCATTCTAAAGAAGTCCAGCATTTCCCTGCTACTAGAAGTAGTACAGCCTTGGAGCTGTAGGAGCTCCTGGGGCAATCATATATAAATAAATGAACATATGAATGCATTTCACAGCTGATTTGCAAATCACTGTAAATTTTCCTATGGAATTAACACACAGCATAATCATGAAAGAAAAGAATATGT